>NW_024962216.1:0-300000 GCF_018350215.1 Panthera leo
TATTCTGTTGCTTTGGGATGCAGAGTTCTAAATATATCTGTCAAGTCCATCTGATCCAATGTATCATTCAGGGCCCTTGTTTCTTTATTGATCCTGTGTCTAGGTGACCTATCCATTGTTTGTAAGTGGGGTATTAAAGTCCCCTGCAATTACTGCATTCTTATCAATAAGGTTGCATATGGTTTGTGATTAATTGTTTTATATATTTGGGGGGCTCCCAAATTTGGCGCATAGACACTTAACAATTGTTAGCTCTTCCTGATGGATAGACTCTGTAATTATTATATAATGCCCTTCTTCATCTCTTGTTACCCCCTTTAATTTAAAGTGTAGTTTGTCTGATAAATGTATGGCTACTCCAGCTTTCTTTTGACTTTCCAGTAGCATGATAGATAGTTCTCCATCCCTTCACTTTCAATCTGAAGGTGTCCTCAGGTCTAAAATGAGTCTCTTGTAGACAGCAAACAGATGGGTCTTGTGTTTTTTCTTTTTTTTAATCCATTCTGATACCCTATGTCTGTTGGTTGGAGCATTTAGTCCATTTATATTCGGTGTTGTTATTGAAAGATATGGGTTTAGATTCATTGTGATGTCTGTAGTTTTCATGCTTGTAATGATGTCTCTGGTACTTTGTGGTCCTTGCAACATTTTACTCACTGAATCCCCTTAGGATCTCTTGTAGGGCTGGTTTAGTGGTGATGAATTCCTTCAGTTTTTGTTTGGGAAGACCTTTATCTGTCCTTCTATTCTGAGTGAGAGACTTGCTGGAGAAAGGATTCTTGGCTGCATATTTTTTCTGTTCATTATTACATTGAAGTATTCCTGCCATTCCTTTCTGGCCTGCCAGGTTTCAGTAGATAGATCTGTCATCAGTCTTATTGGTCTCCCTTTATATGTTGGAGCATGTTTATCCCTAGCTGCTTTCAGAATTTTCTCCCTATCCTTGTACTTGCCAGTTTCACTATGATATGTAGTGCAGAAGATCAATTGAAGTTACATCTGAATTGAGTCTCTGTGCCTCTTGGATTTCAATGCCTTTTTCCTTCCCCACATCAGGAAAGTTCTCAGCTATGATTTGTTCAAGTACACTTTCAGCCCCTTTCTCTCTCTCTTCCTCTTCTGAAATTCCTGTTATGCGGATATTGTTCTGTTTGATTGCCTCACTTAGTTCTCTAATTCTCCCCTCATACTCCTGGATTTTTCTCTCTCTCTTTTTCTCAGCTTCCTCTTTTTCAATAATTTTATCTTCTAATTCACCTATTCTCTCCTCTGCCTCTTCAATCCGTGCTATTGCCACCTCCATTTTATTTTACACCTTATTTATAGCATTTTTTAGCTCCTCATGACTATTTCTTAGTCCCTTGATCTCTGTAGTAATAGATTCTTTGCTGTCCTCTATGCTTTTTTCAAGCCCAGGGATTAATTTTATGACTATTATTCTAAATCCTTGTTCTGTTTTATTGCTTAAATCATGTTTGATCAATTCGTTAGCTGTCGCTACCTCCTGGGATTTCTTTTGAGGAGAATTCTTCCGTTTCATCATTTTGGATAGTCCCTGGGGTGGCGCCCAACTGCAGGGCACTTCCCCTGTGTTGTCTGGAGTAACTTGTGTTGGTGGGCAGGGCCGCAGTCAGACCCAATGTCTGTCCCCAGTCCACCGCTTGGGCCAGAGTCAGACTGGTGTGCACCTTACGTTCCCCTCTCCCAGGGGCAGGACTCATTGTGAACTGGTGTGGGCCCTCTCTGGGCTACTTGCACACTGCCAGGTTTGTGCTGCTTTGATGGGATCTGGCGTATTAGGCAGGGTGGATCTGCAACGTGCACAGGGGTGGGCGGGGCAGGCTTAGCTTCTTTGCTGTAAGTGGTCCCCTGCGGGAGGGGCCCTGTAGCACCTGGAGGGAGGTAGCAGACCCGTCGGAGGGATGGATCCACAGAAGCACAGCGTTGGGTGTTTGCATGGTGCAAGCAAGTTCGGTGAGGGGAACTGTTTCCCTTTGGGATTTCGGCCGGGGGATGGGAGAGGGAGATGGCGCTGGCCAGCACCTTTGTTCCCCGCCGAGCTAAGCTCCGTCTTCAGGGCTCATCAACTCTCCCGGGGTCCTCTCGCCCTCCCAGATCTCCGAGGGTAGAATTGTTGACTTTTAACATTCCAGATATTAAGTCCTGCTGGCTGTTAGAACTCACGCAGTCTGTCCCCTCCACTTTTGCAAGCCAGACGCAGGGGCTATGCCTTACTGGGCGGGCTGCCCCTCCACCACACCAGCCCCATCCCACCAGTCCGTGTAGCTCACACCGCCTCTCCGCCCTTCCTACCCTCTTCCGTGGGCCTCTTGTCTATGCTTGGCTCCGGAGAGTCCGTTCTGCTCGTCTTCTGGTGGTTTTGTGGCTTGTTTAGGCAGGTGTGGGTGGAATCCAAGCGATCAGCAGGACAAGGTGAGCCCAGCATCCTCCTACGCTGCCATCTTCTCCTCCCTTTCACTTCTGTATGTTTTAAAAGAAATTCCATTAAATAGTGTGAGCCTCTGAATTGTATTTAATAATGAAAGACAAAACAAAGTATCTCCCTTCAGGTTTTTTATTTCATAACTCCTTTCCTTGTCTAGCAGTAGGGAAGTTTTATTCTGGTTAAAGACTCAACTTTTATGAAAATAATGATTATGAATGAAAATGTTTAAATATGATCTGGAAGATAAAGTTGGGTATTTAAAATATGTGAAAATGCCAGTGGTGTGTTTGTTACATATTTTTAAAACCTGAATCATATCTTACTGGTTTGAAACACTTCATGGGATTTGGCAGAAGTTGTTTTTAATGTTTATTTCGAGAGAGAGCGCGAGCGAGGGAGGGACAAAGAGAGAGGGAGACCCAGAATCTAAAGCTGACTTCAGGCTCTGAGCTGTCAGCACAGAGCTCGATGCAAGGCTTGAACTCATGAACCATGAGATCATGACCTAAGCCAAAGTCCAACACTTAATTGACTAAGCCACCGAGGTGCCTCTGGCAGAAACGTTTAACATGTGTGTTCTGGAATTTTTAGTTATTTTATGGAAATGATAAAAGTTATTTTGAAATAGAACATAAGAATTACATGTGTTAACTTGGAAAGCAAGGAAACCTACATCTATATGCATTAAGTCAAGAAGACAGAAACTACTGCAGGTTTTTCAGTTATTTTATTTTATAGTTAGGTGTTCTGAGAAAACTTGCTTAGTGCTTGCTTGTTTGTTTTAATGGCTAAAAGAAATGTTTAGAATAGTTGGTTTCATTTTTTTCCAGTATATTACCCTAGGTATGCAGTGACAAAGTCACTGATATTCCCTGGTCTGAAGTAGACCAGGACCTTTTTTTAAAGTTTGTACTGAGTTCTCTCTCTCTCTCTCTCTCTCTCTCTCTCTCTCTCTCTCTCTGTATGTGTGTGTGTGTGTGTGTGTGTGTATTACACACATATACATACAGAAAAGTGCACATATTGTAGGAGTGAACCTCAATGATTTTTACCAAGTGAATATCCCTGTCCCTTGCATCCAGATAAAGAAACAGATCACCTGGCACCCCATTAGGCTGTCTCCTGCTTCCCCAAAAGGTAGTACATTGTCTTAACTTCTTACAGCATATGCTAGTCTTGTCTGCTGTATGTAATTTCATATAAAAGGGATAATACAGTATGTGTACTTTCATGACTGACTACTTTAACTTAACATTGTTTGTATAATTCATCCATATCGTTGCATGTAGTTGTAGACAGCCATCATCGTTGCTCTAAGTATCCCTATTATGTGAATATACCCCAATGTATCCTTCTGTTGTTACTGAAGATTTGAGTAATATCCAGGTTTCAGCGACCACAAGTAGTATGTTGTGAACATGTTATTCTGTGTCTTTTGGTAAACATTTGTACACATTTATGATGAGCATATGCCTAGAGAAATGGAGCTCTGGGACCATAGAGGTGGCCTAAGTTCACTTTCAGTAGAAACAGCCAGCTAGGCTCCTAAAGAGTTTGTGCCAAGTTTACAGCTCCAGAAGCTGTGTCTGAGAATTCTGGTTGTTGTCCATCCTCATCAACACTTGGTATTTTCTCTTTCCTTTCTGTATTTTCTGTTTTTATTACTTTCTAAAATTTTATTGTATCTTTTCACTAATCTCTGCACCCAATGTGGGGCTCAGACTCAGAACCCTAAGATGAAGAGTCTCACGCTTTATCAACTGAGTCCGTCAGGAGCCCCTATTTCTGTACTTTCTAAATGGCTTAGGTGATTATTGAAAGGTATCTCATTATGGTTTTAATTTGTATTTCCTTGATGGATTTTCGTCGGTTTAACGGCCCTTTGTGTCCCCTCAAAGAGAGGTTTTTTAAGGCAGAGGAATGTTTTCAAAAGTGATAGATGGGCAGGGAAAGGGATGAGTAGATATGACATGGAATCAGGGAGCTGCCCCTGCCTCTGTCCTAGAGAGCACTCCCAGTTAAGCTGAGGCACTGCTTCTGAAACGGAGCTTCCTCACCTGCTGCTGTGAGTACCTGCATATGCTGGAGTCTACACCCTCTTGGTAGTTGACTTTCTGCTACTTTGAGAGTTGAAAACAGAAGGATTTTTTCCTCACTTTTGCCTTTTAAATTCCTACCAGTGCCTCCCGTTTGAGGGACCTATCAGGAAACCAGGCCAGAGAATCTGCAAGTGTCCTTTTCAGCACACCACCTTTCCCTCAGAGCAAAGAAAAAAGCTTGGGCAGTCAGAAAGTAAACTGCATCCTGACTATGTCGATCCCAGTGCTCTTTACCTTAGCCCTCTAAATATTAAGGAGCAAGGGGAGGTTTGTAAGGATGGTAGCCATAGCAATCTGCATATCAATGTGCACCAACATTTTCAGGCAAATATTTAACCAATAGATTTCATGTGTGTAAGCCTTTTATAAAGTGCTCTGGAGAAATAAAAAGTAAAGTACTTGCCCTCATACCTTTATAACTTCTTAGGGAATAAAGAAAAATACACATGGAACATCGGCGAATAATAAAGAAAATTGGGAGGGTAAATTGTGATAGTAGACAATGAGTCCTGAATGATTTGTCTGAGAGCAGGAGGGAAGAAATGGCAGCTAAAGTAGTTGAGCATGCCATGGGGTTGACTTGATCTCAAAAGGTAAACGCTGTTTGTAGAGGTGAAGGAAAGAAAGAACAGCATTCTGGGCCACAGGAACAATATGAATGGAATAGAGAGCACAGGATTAGGCCGTGGCATCTTTCCAAAACATTAAGATCCTGTCTTATTTTGACCTCAAGTATGCTTTAGAAGAATAACACAGAGTTAACAACCTAAATTTTTATAGCAAGTTTGCTGTGAACTTAGAAACCTGGAAACCACACTGCAGTAGGAATAAGGGAACTAAGATGTTCACTTGAGAGGGTAGAAACCTAAAAGGAATGCCTATGAAGTGTTAGGTAGAAGAGAGTGTAAACTTTTTTAGTCATTTGAAGAGGAAGAGCTTGAATCAATGCACTGCAGTTAGAGGTGCTCAGTTATAAATTCAATGAAAAGGAATTTTTAAAGTTTATTTTGAGATAGGATACACAAGTGGAGGAGGGGCAGAAAGAAAGGGAGAGAGAATTTCAAGCAGGCGCCACGCTGTCCATGAGGAGCCTGATGTGGGGTTCAAACTCAGGAACCACAAGACCATGAGCTGAGCTGAAGTCAGAAGCTTAACCAACTGAGCCACACAGGTGCCCCAGTGAAAAAGAATTTTTTGAACAATTGCTATCCAAAAATGAAACCCACTGCTCGTGTAGATGTAATATCTTGAGCCCTGAATTATTCTCACAGAAATTAAGTGACCAAGTATATCAGGGAATTCCTGTAATCAGAACGAAGAGGATGATCACCAAGTCCCTTTTCAAAAAATAGGGGCAGTTGGGGTGGCATTTATCAAGAAACCTGAAAGCCGGTTAGTTTACACTTTAAAAAACTGATACAATTAGTTTTTCCTACCTGTCTACTTTGTGCCAGGTGCAGTCAAGAGTATGGTGAATAAAATAATTCTGTGTTCTCTAAAACAAATGTGAAGAAACTTTAGTCTTAGAAGGTGCTCCATGAAAAAAAAAATGAGTCTGAAGGAAAACAATTTTGAGAAATTCTGTACCCACTTACCTTTTTAATAGTAATTCACAGAATATAAAAGTTTCATGGCTCTGTGATGTCCTTTAATAAATGACTTTGCTTAATCTCTGAATCATGCAGCGTTCTCCAAATTTATCTCAAAAAATAATCTGTTTAAAGTGCATCAACATTCTGGATCTGGTGTTTCTACAGAACTAATTTTGGGGGTACAATTTAATTATAACCACAACTGCTGCCTATGGGTGCCTATGGTTCTAGCAAAGGAAATAGGTAAAACACAATCTGTTTCAACATTGGAGAGGGGCAGAAACTCATTTCTGGAAAAGGTAGTACATACCTAGAACCTATAGGATAGGTTATATTACTGGGAAAGAGGATGGGAAAAGAGTGTTTGAGACCTAGGAAACTCCAAATGTGAGGGGCTACTTGTGATTATGATACACTCTTGAACAGCATGGCACATTTTTAAGAAATGCTTAATATGGAATATATATTTAATGTATATTTAACACAGATTTGTTTTGTGTCTCACATTTTTTTGTAAGCCCACTACAAAGGTTATTGACACACAGAAATAATGGCCCAAATGTGGGAAAGAAATGTGGGGGCGCTCTGGTCAGAAACCTTTGCTAGAATGGTCTAACATGAACCTCTTCTCTGTTTAAATGTTTTTAGTCACTGAAAACACTCTTATCTCATGATGTATTTTTTTCCTCCTTATAGTAAGATGAAATCCACCTTTCTGGAAATTTCACCTGCCCCAGGTCTGCATTCTTGAGTTGCAGAGAAAGAACTCTGGGCTTTATTACTGTGGGAGTACCAGAGTCATTGTCTATTGGTGATGGAATTTAAAATAAGGATCTATTTAATGGAGTTTTCAGTTGCTCTGCACATTAATTTTAATACCAGACACTTCACCGCTTTTAATATGTGAAATATATCTGTATGTCTTAAAGTTTTCTTAAGACTACAATATAAATACTGAGTTTTATAGAACCTGTATTTATCAAGGGAGGATTTTGGGGATTTGGTTTCAGCATCGTTTTGTAAAAATGTTAGATCTTAGGAATATTTTCATAATTCAGCAGGGTGTGCCATGTTAATGGACATGAGCAGCAGGATCCTTGGACCACATACTAGAATTACTCCTCAGAGTGCTTGTAATTTCAATTCCAGAGCCTAATGATAGCTGTAATCCATTTGTTTGTCCTCTCTTTTTGAAAGTGATTCACAGCAGCCCAGTGATTTTGGAAATCTATTTCTTTTGCTCAATTCGAAGTTGGTAGTCAAAATTTAAATTAAAGTGGTATTGGAAAAAGACATGGTAGGGATTGCAAAAAAAAGGAATGGATAGAAAAATATTTTCTATGAGCAAAAGATGCTTTTAAAAACCACTTAAATCACTCAGGGACAAATTAGAATTTTCTTTCTTCTTTTTCGTCTCAGGCTTCAGTGTTTAGAATTCTAAAGTTGAAGGAAAATATATTCTTCTCTTGGTTGAAATTAAATGGTTTTAAATTACTCAATAACTTCTAATTCTAGTTTAAACATGAGATATATGCAATATATCTTCACACGTTGTATGTATGTGGTATAATTGGTATTTCAAAATTAATATGTATAAAACTTTTCTTTAAATGAGTTAAAATTACTTTGGCTCAACTTTTAACAGAATTCAAATTTTAGATATGCTCTAATTCCATTGGAACAAATTCCATGATTTTATAAAATGAGGAAACTGAGTCGAGTAAAGGTTAAATAATTAATATTAGAATTAGACGTGGAAAGGTCTTGAGTATTTTCACTCTATATGGTTGGTGTGCTTTTTTTTTTTTTTACTTACTAAGAGACAAATAGTGTTACAACAAATGTAAAATTGTTTTGATTATTCAAATAGTGATGGGAGTCTTACTTTAATAAATATGGTTCAGTTCAAGAAAAAAGAGAAATCAGAATATGAAAATAAAACTTGAATAAACCTAAATCACATATGGTGTGATACTCATATTTCTAATCTTCATTTTTTTTTTTTTTTTGTCATCAGGGAAATCATCTTTTGGGATCTTATGAAGAACTTCTTATGGTAAGAACATATAATCAACCAAATTTTTATAAAAATGATCATAACATGTTTATTGCATGACATTCTCTGTGTTTTCAGATACAATGTCCAATAAACAAAGGGCTGAGAAAAAGTAGATTGCTCGTCTTTACATTCTTTTTTCCCATTAACCTGATTTATTCATTTATTGACTTATTGATTTGAAACATAACCTGGTTTGTTTTATTATAGTACCTATCACCACCAGATTGTTAATTTGTTTATACCTTTGTTGACTGTCTTTATCACTAGAAGGTACTTCCAGGGGTGCTAAAATGCTTACTTACTGACAAACATCTGACCTATACTAGAATTTTGTTGAATGGATGGCTTATACCAATATAATGATCACCTATTATGTACCAGTCACTGAGCTAGATTGCTTCAAAGAAACATTTCCATTTATCCTGATAGTAAACCTAAGAGGTAGGTATTAGCTCCATTTTATAGTCAAGGAAGTCTGAGAGCAAGAAAATTATTTGCTCTAGGTTGTTATTATTAAGAAGGTGCTGGAACTTGAAGTTTCATTTAGCAATGTCAGATATCAAACTCTTATGGAGTAGATAGCCTGAAACTCAAAATTTGAAAATTATGTAAAGGAGAAAATGAACAGGAAACTTACACAAAGTCCAGAAACAATGTTTAAACACAAATTCCATTTCAGAAAACCTCACGGATCACTGATCCTGGGATATCTGCATGTGATCCTGGATAACTGATTCCCTAGTTCCAACTTATTCATGCATATTTGACACATGTCTAGCAAAATGAATAAAATTTTTGAAATGGAATATAAGCTAGTTTTAATTATTTAGGTGCTTATTAACCACTTGATTCCATATTTGTCTTGTAAATAATAGAAACATTGGTAGACCGAGAGGGTATTATACCAAGTAAAATAAGTCAGAGAAAGACAAATACTATATAATTTCACTAATATGGGTAATCTAAAAAACAAAACAAATGAATAACAAACTGAAAAAATGGATAAATGGACAAAACATCAACTAACAAAGATTCTTAAATAAATAGAACAAAGTGATGGTTGCCAGAGGGGAGGTCGATGGCAGTAAAACTGATGTTGAAAGAGAGTGATATCCCTGAGTAGAGTGAAACCAAGAATTAGCTAAATCAAGGCAAGACGGAGATATAGAGTAAGTTAAAAGTAAATTAAATAGTTGCTTTTTATTGATGTGTGTAAGCATCCTTACTCTTGTTGTTGTTGTTGTTGTTGTTGTTATGGTTAATGCTGATATATCTCTGAAATTAGTAATCTTGCTTAGTGTATCTAAGAAACATATGGTTTCCCCATCATGTTCTCTTCCTTTTGAAATTTTTGTGGATTGAAATAAACCTTTGGTTTATTTACTACCTGTATGTATTGAAATGAGTGCCAGGTTTACATTCATAGATCAACTTGTAAAGGATTGGAAGCATAGTGTTTTCCTTAAGGACTAAGGACACCCGTCTAATTTGCTGGGCTATGGCACACCAAAGTGCCAGGGTATGTTTTATAGCATTTGTTACTAATCTAATAATCTGCATTCCTCTGATGAGGTGTACATGCTGGCCTGGTACCTTACCTCCACTCATCTAACCTTAAACCCTGAGGAAAAACCCCAATATTTTGCAAGATAACCATGTGGGAAGGAGATTGTTCTGAGTAACCCAAAAGTATCGTCAAATGTGTATTTATGTACAGAGATTGTGTGTGTATATGTATTTATATGTGCATGTATGTATATGACTACAAATAGTAAACTACTGCTGTATCATACAAAACTTGTAGAGTTGAAGGTCAAGACGGAGAGACTAAAAAAAGACTACATTTGCTGAGTTTTAAGGAATTATTAAGGAATCCTTTAAGATTCACATTCAAAAATTTGAAAAGAAACCAGTCTTCTCTCTTCTTTGTTCCATTCTCTCTTCTCCCCTCCTCTCCCTTCCACTCCCTCTCTCTCCCTAATATGTATGTACATGACCAGAAAGTAAATGTTTGAACTTGTGAATATGGAAATTTTATTGTCATTTACATGAAATTAGAATGTTGGAAGAATCACCTCCTATAAATTGGTATCTCTAAGATTTGTAAGATCTTTGAGAGAGTGATTGAAGTAGAAACTAAAATCTTCAAGAAATGAAGAGGAATAACACGAGGGATAGGAGCTAACTCTCAAGAGTGGTATGCGGTAATATCTGATGACATGATTCAAAGCTAGAGTAATTCAGAGAGAAGGAAGAGGGAATAATCTAGAACTGGAGATGAGCTGTAAAGAGAACGAACACTTGTCCCAGTACAGTCTCAAGCGTGTGAGGAAGGACGGGGTAAAACAAAATGATCCATTGGGAAAACACTTTTCTCAGAGAAGATCCAGGGCTCCTTTGAGCAAGATGAGGAAGGGAACATTCAGAGTCAAGTGTCAAGATCCTGGGGACTTTGAAGATGATGCATTGTGAATTGCACAGAACACAGTGGGCAAGTTTTAGGAACTGTGGAAAGCTGAGAGAGGGGGAATAAACAGGAGCTGTGCAGAGTCTAAAGGGGTGAAAGTGTGGGAATTGAGAACAATGCCAGGAGGTTTTGATGATGATCTGAAAGAAGCCAGAACAGAGGGTGTGGGGGTAGTGGTCTTATAGAAGGGAGAAGTGGTGAGAACCTTTTTGTGTCTGGGGTACCCTGTGTACTACTTGTGAAGGCAGTGGGAAGCAGGAAAAGTCCAGTACTGTACCCATGCACCTCTCTTTTGACCATAGTTGTGGAAGCTTTTGACATCTGCTGAAGGGTTGGTTCTCTCTTAATCTGGGAGCGAAATGTTAGAATTTTGCAGTAAATTTCTAGTTCATATAATACTTATTTTTGAAGTGAGTAATAAAAAAAATTACTTATATTCTGACCAGGCCAATTGTAATTTCTTGAGATTACGTGGGAAGAGATGGTGGGCATTATCTCAGGGTTTCCCACAAAATTTTACATTGAATAGGAATCTTGTTTAGATCAATCTCAAATTATTTTTCCTTATTTTCCCAAATTATTTTGCATTAAGCAATAGGTGGTTATGTTTAAAAGCTATCCCTTTTGTATTTAATTTCTCCCTTGACTTGATTAAGCTCAACAATTTTTCACTGCAAGATTTCTCTCACCAGGAGGTCTTTCACAGCTCTCCTTGTTATCCTTCCTCTTCTTTTGGTTGTCTGGTAATGAAATCATCATCCTATCTTTTACAGCATCACAGGCTGATAACAGCATGAACACAGGGGATTCTTGCTCTCATTAAGCTTTTAATTTCTTTATTGACTTTAAATTTGAGAGGCTTTTTTTAATAACGAGAAAGAAACATGTTTGTATGTTGGGTTAATAGCATTGTATTAAGTAGACTGTAGATGATATTTTGGGGGGGGGGGGGAGGATAAGCTTTTCTCTTATCCTAATCAGAAATGAGATGTTTTCCATTTCTGAACTCCTTGTTTTTAAAGGAGACCTTCCACCATATGAATTACACTATAAACATTGCACTACTTTCTAGAAGATTTTAATACTTCCTAGAAAGATTTTAAGAAGCCAGTGACTCTTAGGTGAAGCTCTCTAAACACCATTTTAGCTGATTTGTCTATGTTTTTAAAATGCAGTGAACAAGTATTTATTGAACACCTCCATTGTGCTATGCACTCTTCTAAGCAATGAGCATCATTGGTGCTTCACGGAAAAAAAAATGTGGTTGCTCTCAAAGAACCTATATTATAGTAGCAGAGATACACAATGAACAGGTAAACTGATTTAAATAATGTTCTTAAATTGTCAATAGTTATATGAAACATGAAAAAAATTAAGCAGGATTACATGATGGAGTGTCTGGTGGGATGGAGGGTGGGAACGCCCAAGAAGGTGGTTAGAGAAGGTTTCTCTGCACAGCTGATAATTCAGCCAAAAGAATTATTTATTACATTTAATCTTTTTCTCACTAGGTTTGGAAAACTGATTACATCTGCATATTGAATTAGGGTAGCATATCAGTATTTGGCATTGAAACTAATGGGAAGAAATAAAGATTTATTTTAAATAGTAAATAACTTACATAAAAGGATACAATCAAATATATTTACTTTTATTTGAGGTTCTTGAAATAATTAGAGCCTTGCCATAAAGGGGAAAAATGAAACAGGTAAACGTGCACAAAACCTGGATGTAACTCCACTGTGGGTAATATTCTATAGCTCTCCAACTAGTTGACACTAGTCACATGTGACTACTGAACATTTGAAGCAAGGCTTGTATCTCACACTGAGATGTGCGGTAACATAATCTATTTCAAAGACCTAGTACAGCAAAATATGTATATATGTGTGTATATACATTATAGGTTGAAATATAATATTTGGACATATTAGGTTTAATTACATATATAATTAAAAATTATATATAATTGTACATATTTAATATATAAATATATAAATAAGTATATACACATATAGAATTAATTGATTTTACTGGCTTCTTTTTACTTTTTAAAATGTGGCTACTAGCAAATTTAAAATTCTTTTTTGTGGTCACATTTTATTTCTATTGGTCAACACTGTTCCATAGAATTGCTAGTACCTCAAGCATATTGCAGAGAATTTACAGCCTAGTCATTTAGGTGAATTAAATGTTCATGAAAGATGGCATATTTTCCAATTTACATGACAAAATCCAAGTAGAATTTATTTAAGACAAAATAATACTGAGGTTATATTATAACCAATGTCTATTAATGTTTGGAAATAATGTGCTAAAACAGAGTAATCTTTGAAATCTAGTGATTTTTATATGCTTTTAGGAAAAAGAGCATTCTAATTTGTTGGGAGACATAGATTGTCGTCTAGAATACCTAGCTACATTGTCTAAGTTAAATGGATAATTTTTCAGTCTTCATGACCATGTACAGTCTGCACTAAAAGTTAGCTGTATTTTTTAGGGACCACCTTTGGGTATAAATAAGTGTTAGCTTTCATAAATGAAGCGATTCTAACTGGAAATTGCATTGATAGTTTTCATCTCATCCAAATATCTTTGCACACAGACTTGGCCTAAGTAATTCAAGCAGTCATACCATCAGAAAAACATGTTCTCTAGATTGAAATAGTTCTGATGAGAAAGAGGTTATCTTCTCTTGTCACTTGTTTGCTTGCTTGCTTGCTTGCTTGCTTGTTTTACACAGTCATTCCCCATGCTTGTAAGGCCTATTTTAAAGGCAAAAATACTCAGAATAAAATATTATACCTGTTCACAATGACCAGTTTAAGGTAAATAGAAAAGACAGACCCAGTTTTAAAGCCTTTAAGCACATAAAGTTTCTATAGAGTTCTTGACTTGACAGAGCACGATACTACCCAGTATGGTAAATATTTTTTTAGAATTTCCAAATGCTAGGGTTCTTCCAGGCCAAGTGGAATCCTCTTTAATAGTGACTAACTGCTTATTTGAGAATAAGCTCTTGTGATGGAGATTTTTCCTGAAGGATTACCTGTTTTTTATTCCATACATAGGGGAATCTCTTGTTGGTGTTGCTGAAATTTCTAGTCTTTGCATAGTGATCACTGTAATTGCCTAACAGTTACTCTAATACTTAGCGACCTAAAGCAACAGTTTTGTGAGCCTCACTGATTCTATGAGCTAAAATTTTAAGGCAGTCTGGAGCACCTGGATGGCTCAGTTGGTTAAGCGTCTGACTTCAGCTCAAGTCATGATACCGTGGTTCATGGGTTTGAGCCCCACCTCGGGCTGTGTGCTGACAGCTCCAAGCCTGGATCCTGCTTCAGATTCTGTGTCTCACTCTTGCTTTGCCCTTGTCCTGCTTATGCTCTGTCTTTCTCAAAAACAAATAAACATCAAAAAACAATGGAAAAAATTTTAGGGAGGCCATAGCAGACATAGATTTTCACTGTTTAGTGATGACGGGGTCCTGAGCTGGAGAGACTTCACACTTGCAGGTGAATGTACAGTTTCACCTGGAGTTGTCTTAATTCACAAATATGGCAGTTCATTTCCAATATTAGCTTGGACCTTAACCTGGATTCTCAAATGGTGCATCTACCTGTGGTGCTTTCATGGGTCTTAGGCTTCCTCATAGCATAGCTTCTTCAGATTGGTTAGATCCTTACATGTCATTTCAGAGTTGTGCAAATGAGTGTTAGGGTGAACAAGACAGAAACTGCACTGGTTTCTGTGACTTAGCTACAGAAATCTTACAGTGTCTCTGCTGCCCCTTGTATTTGTTGCAAGCAAATTACAAACCCACCCAGACTCAAGGGAAGGTGGGAGCATAGACTTTATCTCCTGATGGAAGACGTATCAGAGAACTTGCACGCATGTTTTGAAACCTTCAAATACTGGGGGACCAGTCTGTCTTCAGAATGAGTAATAGGCGCCTAGGTGGCTCTGTCGGTTTAGCGCCCAACTTCATCCCAGATCAGGCTCTCATGGTTAGTGGGTTTGAGCCCCACATCGGGCTCTGTGCTGACAGCTCAGAGCCTGGAGCCTGCTTTATATACTGTGTCTCCATCTCTCTCTGCCCCTCCCTCCCCCACCCCCCCCCCCCTCAAAAATGAATGAAAAAAAGGTTAAATAAATGAGTCTTGAAAGATAATTACAGAATTGCAAGGCAGGTTCTAACGAAACAGCTGTTTTTCTGGTAGTCTAATACAGATAATTAGATGATTTTTATTAATGGGTATTGGGGGTGGTAGGAGAAAAGTTCTTTGATCCATTAAGAAATTAACAGGTAACTAATTTTTTGGAAACTTGAAAAGATTTGGAATTTAAACTTTCAGCAACCAATCTTTTTTTGATTTATCTATAATAACTTTCATTTTCCTCAAACTTTATCTTTTTTAATTCTGAAAATAAATGCATTAGTCTCATTTTTTGAATAAATATTATATGCGTATACATAATAGAAAATTAACCCCTCCTGAATGAGACTGTGATCTTTGGATAATCATTACTTCTTTCATTCCTTAAGCTTTTGAAACTGATTTAGGATTATATGCTTTCTTATTTTTAAAATAATCACTCTCTGAAATGATCTTTGAAATACTGTGTGCTCATCTGTTGCTTTCATGCACATATAAGATGCATCTCTAATTACTCCCGCAGAATATTCCAGTGGGTACAAATACATGGACCCTACTTTTATGGAATTTACATTTTTAGTGGAAAGATACATAGAATAAATAAATATGTAAGTGACAAAAAACATCAGGAAGTCATAAGTTTTATGGGGAAAGAAAAATAGGGTAAAAACAAAAGAGAGAGCAAGTATAACAAGATAATGTGACAGGACTGGAGAGAAGGTGCAATTTTGACTTATTAGAGCATCAGGGAAGATCTCAATGGAATTACAATATCTGAACTGGAACTTAAGTGATGGGATAGTTGCAGATTTGTGAAAAGTCTGGGAGCTAGTGGCGACGGTATTGGTTGATTTTATGTGTTAACTGAGCTATAGAATGCAAACAGCTGGGAAAACGTTATATCTGGGTGGTCAGTGAGGGTATTTGTGGAAGAGATTAGCATTTCATTCAGGAGACTGAATAAAGACGTGTGCCCTCACCAATGTGAGTAGACCTCATCCAATCTGTTGAGGGCCTGAATAGAACCAAAAGACAAAGGAAGGGAAAATTCACTCTTTCTCTTGAGCTTGGATATTCATCTTTTCCTGTGTTCAAATATCAGAGCCCCTGGTACAAGGGCCTTTGGACATGGATTGAATTATACCAATTTGTGGAGGGAAGATTATGGGACTTTTAGATCTCTGCAACTGCATGAGTCAATTCCTATAGTAAATCTCCCTCCCTTCCTTATCTTTCTAATCTGTGTGTCTACATCCTATTAGTTCTCTTTTTCTAGAGAACCCTGGCTAATACAGGGATGATTTCAAGTAGAACAGCCTTACCAATCATTTACTACCTCCGTCTGTGTGTGTGTGTGTGTGTGTGTGTGTGTGTGTGTGTGTCTAAATTCCAATCTCAGAGAAAGCTTGATGCTACTCAAACATGAATAGGGTTCATACCTTAACACTTATTCCCCTTTGCCTTCCTCTACTTCTTTTCAGAAAAAAAAGGACAAAAATCAATAACAACAAAAGGAAAACAACTTCTCTTTTAAGATCCAAGTTAGTTAACTACTTGCCTTTTTCTCACCTTACAAAAAGTCACTTTCCCTTCTGTCTTTTCAGAATGTTTTACCACATCATATCGTGTTGTTGGTATTTGTGTGTTCTTTTGTTGTTGTTGTTTAATTTTATCACTAAATGGTAATACATTTGTTTTTCTGTTTTTTAGTTTTGTGGGTTTTTGTTTTGTTTTGAGGGGGGGTGCTTGTGCCCACCTCAAGTTTTTGGCACATAATAAACTAAAAACAAACTAACAAAAGTGTTTCTTTAATGTAGTTTTGAATCCAAAACCCATTTTCTTTTAACGTTACGAGATTGCTGTTTGACAGTAAACATTTGACCATATGTTGTTTTTGGGTCTTTATCAGCCCACCAGAGTGACATGATGGGGAAAAAAACCCTGATAATTCACCTGGGACAATTTTAGAACTTGAAAGAAAGTTTAATGGATTGACTATATTTTTTAGTCAGTGATGAAAAACAACCCCCGAATGAGAGGATTGATATTTGTTGTAGGAGATTTGCAGCTTTTCTTTTTTTTCAACGTTTTTTTTTGTTTTTTTTTTTTTTTTTTAATTTATTTTTGGGACAGAGAGAGACAGAGCATGAACGGGGGAGGGGCAGAGAGAGAGGGAGACACAGAATCGGAAACAGGCTCCAGGCTCCGAGCCATCAGCCCAGAGCCTGACGCGGGGCTCGAACTCGCGGACCACGAGATCGTGACCTGGCTGAAGTCGGACGCTCGACCGACTGCGCCACCCAGGCGCCCCGATTTGCAGCTTTTCTAACACATTCTACCAACTAATCCCCTCCTGTTAAGTGGAAATGTGTTTTCAGTGTCCTGTTATCTGAAGAACTACTCCTAGTGATTCTTTGGTAATTATAGGTTAGCTTGTCTATTAAGAACTGTGAACTAAAAATAACAAGTTGTGATAAAGCCTTAAGTGTGCATTCTCATACAAGAAAAAAAAACAGGGGAGGAAACATACTTTCTTCCCTTTGTTTTCATAAAACTCTTGCATCCTAGTTTTTCTCCTGTCTCTCTTCATCTGATTTTTAATTTTTAAAATGTATTTTGTTTAACTGCTTTGGGTTCTCTTCTTATTTAACTATGCTTCTCACCTCAAGTTCAAAGTTTATTTGATTATTTTCTCTCTAAATTATTGCTACTGAATACTGTATTGTTATTTTCGTTTACAAATCAGAGGAGTGATGACAGGAACAACTGAGTTGTTTCTAAAGAAACAGCTCAGAGTTTCTAAAGAAATCCCCATAATTGTCAATTGATAATACTTGTATTTTTGTGAATCTACTGTCTGCACAATAATGTTTTGAAAATATCTGTCTGGATTTTAATTTTTTTTAATGTTTATTTTTTTGAGAGGGAGAGGGACAGAGTGTGAGTGGGGGAGGGGCAGTGAAAGAGGGAGACACAGAATCCAAAGCAGGCTCCAGGCTCTGATCTGTCAGTACAAAGCCTGATGTGGGGTTGAACCCAGGAACCGCGAGATTATGACCTGAGCTGAAGTCAGACACTTAACGGACTGAGCCGCCCAGACATCCCTGGATTTTAATGTTTTATGTCATCCACCTCATTGACAAACTAAGGTTAGTTTCCTGACTGCTCTGTAATGATGTAGTGCTGATACTTCATCCTTGTGATCACTTTTTATTTCCTTTAATTTCACCCTTTTATAAAAGTGCTGTTTATCAATCCTAAAATTTCGAATTCTACTTTTTGAAACATTTTCTCAGCCTTCATCAGTATCTACATTCTTCCCATTGTACCATTAGGGGAGTTGACCACATACAGTTATTATCATATCTCATTGTATGTTGTTAGAGATTTTAAAATATTTGTAAATAATAATGGACATTTCTCAAAAGAAGTAACCATTCTAACTTGAAATTCTTATTACCTAATGCATTGTATATAACAGGTTATACAATAAAGCTTTGTGGCAAATTGATTTTCAGGAGAAAATAATTTCATGAAATAATGTGGTAGACCAAAATACAAATGGAGAAGATGACTTTTCACATGTTCTGATAAAATATAAATGTTCTCATATTAAACTCCTTTAGTCTTACACTTTGGCATTATAGAGTCCCTGAGTTCCAATAGTCCCACTAAAGGCTGCTTGAAGTAGATAGGTTGTACACAAAGGTAAAGTTTAAATGAATTAATCTTGGATTAAGAATTGTATTCAAAACATGAATTCAGTGCAAACCCCGAAGACTGAAGAGCTACTCTTTGAGAGGTTGTTAATACACAATGAAGATGGTAGCATCATTCTTGTTGAGTTGATGACCTTCTTAATTACGTGTTGACACATGTATTCAACTGAAGTTAATAATTTATTGAATTACTGATCAGCCTAGAAATTCTTATTTCAGCTAACAGACTTATGTCGAATGCCACAATTGAAAAGACTGAGAAGCAAAAATGTATGGTGTCCATTACCTCTGTCAGTCAATGGGTTTTCTTATGACTCAACATAATCATTGAGTGTATCTTAACTGCAAGGCTCTGGTGAACACGTATCATATGGTATTTAAATAACAACAAAATACTTGTGACTTTGAGGTGGAGGAAATGCTTAATGTAGTTCATAGAAAGTAACTCAATATCGAGGGTTTTTGACTCTTAGTTGGATCTGCATTTTCTGGTGAAAAGGTTCTTTCAGTTAAGAGGTGTGACTTAGATAATGTCATAAAACTGAAGCAACTGAAGCAAGAGTTAGAGAACGTGTTGCCATGTAATCAGAGAACTGAGAAGATGGGGGCTTGAAGTGGAGAGATAGTACCTTAGCACATTCACAGCAATCTAATTAAGAAGAAAAACGTCCTAGGTGATGATAACTGAGACAGAAATGTGTTTGAAAGCATTAGAAAAATGTAAAAACCAATACTACTCTCCCTAAAAGTCAATTTTTGACAAATACATGCAAACAGGCATTTATGCAATTAATAATTAGGACCAAATACATAAAAGTGACATCTCAACACACACTGGCCTGAATTATGATTGTAATACCCAGAGCAGTATACCATATAGCATAAAGTAGGTGATATAGAGAGAAAATTTGGCCTGATAGCCTGAAAATAATCGTTAGAAAGACCAGTTTGAAGATTTCCAATGCTTAAGGTACTGAGAAATCATATCAGAAACCCACTTTGGGGCTCCTGGGTGGCTCAGGTGACTGATCGTCACACTCTTGATCTGGCTCAGTTTATGATCCCAGGTTGGTGGGACTGAGCCCCGCATCAGGCTCCATGATGAATGTGGAGGCTGCCTGAGATTCTTTCTCTCTCCAACTGCCCATCTCCCCAACTTGTGTTCTGTCTCTCTCAAAGAAAAAAGAAAAAAAAACAGAAATCTTTTTATCATGACAATAAATATAATTATGCTTTAATTAAATAACCCCATAAATGAAATAAAATATTATGGAGTTCTGTTATTGCTAAACGATGAGCAATTATCTAATCAATTAGCAGTTCTGATAAAATTCATTCATAAAAAATCCATCTAATAATTGAATAAGAAAGATATTTGTACAGTGTGAACCATCCTTGTCTCTGTTAGTATTAAAGTTAAATTGAGAAGGTCAGGTTGGAATCATCCCTAATGGTATACGAGGGTGGCTCAGTCATTTAAGCATCTAACTCTTGATTTTGGCTCAGGTCATGATCTCACAGTTCGAAGGATCCAGCCCCAAGTCAGACTCCATGCTGCTCTCAGCATGTGCTGCTATCAGCACAGAGCCTGCTTGGGTCTCTCTATTCCCTCCCTCTCTGCCCCTCCCCCACTCAAGCTCTTTGTCTCTCTCTTTCTCTCAATAAATAAATAAACTTAAAAGAAAAGGAAGTATCCCTAACAGTTTTGCTTCAGCAAGGTTTGTTTCTGTCCCTGCTCATTATATTTAAACTTAAACCTATGGAGAATATATGCTGGTGTGAAAATATTTAAAGGAGGAGGCCACTAGACAGGGGTGGCTGTAACGCCTCATTAACCAAACCAAACACTAAGCCAGAGTCAGTGCATTTGAATCCAAGAAAATGAACCCTGAGGACAGCCAGTCACAAACAGCCACCTAGGCTTTCCCAAATCAGACAACTGCTTAAGCTATAACCAGTCAAATAATTGCTTTGCTTCTTTTTCTCCTCTATAACAACTTTGCCCCTAGCTCTGTGGGTGGAATGCTTCCAGCTAGCTCCAGGGTCATTTCCTCCAGGAAACCTTCCATGATGTCCACCAAAGGCATCCCTCTTTGATGCTTCAATATTTTTCTGAGCATGATTGTAACACTGCTTTTACTACATTGCTTGGAAATTATAAATTGTATTTGTGTGTGTTCATTTTTTCTTCCCAACGTGTTTGTAAACATTAAAAGCATGAGAGTTTTGATATGAAATTACTTAAGACCACATAGCACCATTTCAGCCTTCCTTAGTGCTGCTGCCATCTGACTGTGTGACTTAAACTCTCTGAATCTCAATTTCATCTTCTGTACAGGATGATGATGTTAATAGTAATGTTACAATGTTACTTTGAGATGTAAATGAGTTAGCCCATGTGAGAAATGTGATTATACCTTGAATATCTCTCTTTCCATACTGTATCTAAGTCAGTGACAGGCACGTGGAAGGCATCATTTTAATAAATGTTTACAGAGGTAGTGGGTGAATCTTATAGGGAATATTTTGTGAGAAGGAAGGCACCCTGGCTCTATGGTGGGTGGGAAGTGGCTATCTGTGGAGATAAGAAACCTCAGGAAATCCCTGGGGAAGGCAGACCTCCTGGGTACACTCTGAATGATAGCATGGGAAAACCGACTCCCAGGAGACCATGAGGGCGACATTTCTATCCCAGTCCTCATGCTGTGCTAGTCATATCAGAAGGAATTCTCTGAGGACTCCAGCAGGTATGAAGTCTATCCTCCTTCCTTCCCAGCTTCCTGAGGAGGAGCTGACATAAAGAACTGAACCTGGACTTTGTTGCTTTTAAGTTTGTTTATTTATTTATTTTGAGAGAGAAAGAGAGAGGATCCCAAGCAGGCTCCATGCTGTCAGCTCAGAGCCCAACCTGGTGCTTGATTTCTTGAACCGTGAGATCATGCATGACCTGAGCTGAAATCAAGAGTCAGACGCTTCACTGACTGAACCATCCAGGTATCCTGAAGCTGGCCTTTTTAAGTCCTGAATGTTTCTAGGCATTTTATTTCTTCTGCCCAGTTGTAATTTGTCTTTCAATGCTGTGGGAAAAAACTTTCTGAGTGTTCTCTATATATGCTTTCCAATATAGGATAGCTATTGAGCAGTTAAAATGTGGCTAGTCTGACTAAATAACTGATATTTAAATTCACTTAAGATTTAAATTGTACAGGGCAAGTGTATATAGCAAATAAAAGGTTCTCATCACATGGTAATTTGAAATGTCAACAAACACATTTGTATAGAATTGCACTGTTCAATTTTTTTTTTTTTTTTTTCTGTCTCAAATCTACTCTCTACACAGCGACCAGAGGAGCTGACCAGGTCCCTGACCTGCTTAAAAATTCCTCAATGGGTTTCTATCATTTTCAGGATCAAGTCCCCTGCTATTTGAGTTCTCCAGAATCTGTACTTACCTATTGATGCAGCCACTCCTGTCCTTGCTGTCCACCCCAGACACACTATCCTTTGCTTTGTCCATGCTGTTCCCATTGCCCCAACCACCTTTTCCCCTTGTCCCACTGTTTTCTTTGCCAAGCTTATTCCTACCTGCCCTTGAAGAGTTAGATCAAACACTCTCCTCCAGGAAGTTTCCCCTAAATATCCCTTAGCCTATCCTCTCTACCCCAGGCTGGGTTGTACACCTCCCTCTGGGCTCCCACAGCCTCCCATGGTTGCTCTAATCAGAACATCAATCATGCTAGGTTATAATTATGGATTAATTCTCCTTCCTTTTTTGGATTGCGAGCTTCTAGAAACCACGGACAGTGGTATATTCATTTTTTTCTTTATCTTCGGTGTGAAAAGTAATAAAAGGAAACCTCATTTAGAAAGGAGTCAGGAGGTGGGCAGAGGGCAGAGGGAGCTGTCAAGTTGAGTACTCCTTGTTTCCTGCAGACCTACTGGAAGTGAGGAAAAATGAGAAACAGTCACAACACACTCAATGAAAACCTGTCACAACATACTCAATGAAAATCTGGTATACTTTAAACTCCTAGTTTCGTCCAATGGACTTTATAACAGCATTTCCAACTTTCCCCCTTTTCTCTATGAGAGAGCATATCTCTCCTTTCCAGGAGGCCTTGTCTGTGGTTTTGCCACAGTTTGCTTGTCTCAGGTTGCAAATCTCTATTCCCAGAGAAACCTGTTTTTATTGGTAAAACAGCTGGAAGTTTTATCTGTTTTTTCAGAAAAATGTTTAATGTTTATTTGTGAGTGTGTGTGTGTGAGAGGGAGAGAGAGAAAGAGAGAGAATGAACGGGGGGGGGGGGGGCAGAGAGAGGGAGACGCAGAATCTGAAGCAGGATCCAGACTCTGAGCTGTCAGCACAGAGCTCTAAGGGAAGCAGAGCTCCAGATCATGACCTGAGCTGAAGTCAGAGGCTTAACCCACTGAGCCCCTCAGCACCCCTGTCATTTTTATTTTTTAAGTTTAACACTAGCATCTGCACAGAGCCTACTCAGCAATGGAATCAAGGTATGTTTATGTTAATTGTTCAAAAACATGCCAGGTTCTTTATTTACCATAATTATAGTTATAAAATGCATTTTAACCTGTCTCATTTGTGACTTACTGCACTCTTTGTGGTAGGCAGCACTGTTGTTTGGGTTTCTTGGAAAAGGAATCTGAGGCTCAATGTCTCTTTAAGTGATTTGCCCAAGAGTTTGAGTAGAACCTTGGTTCTCAAAGGCCTTTTTTTCCATTTTGTTATACTTCATGAAGCTCCTTTGTCCTCTTCAGCCTTCAGTGACCCCTCCCACACTGAAATTCCTATAGCCCCCACAGCCTTTACCAATCATTAGGATTGATGTGTAAAAGCTTGTGTATATTCATCTTGATAGTTGTAGTGACAAGGCTTGTGAATTTTTAAACTACTCAGCTATGGAGGGCTATTTCTGATGAGTATTTTCATGTAACTTTTTGTAGAGGTTCTTCTGGTGCCCAAACTGTTACGCCCAGAATTCGTGATCCCCAAAGACCACCAGGGAGCCGAGTCCGATGTAAAAGCAAAAGAGCCTTTATTCTAGCTAGCTCGAGCTCAATCCCCTACCTGCACCTACGCAGCGGTGAGATACCGGGGAGAGAGAGCGAGTTTCAAAAGCACAAAGGTTTTATTGGGGCCTAGGGGCAGTTGGTGAGGTAATGGCTGTGGCCTCATCCGATTGGCTGGGGAAGGGTCGGAGTCCTGTTAGGCAGGTGAGCGGGAGGTTACTCAAGGGGAGGAGGCGTGGTCAAGGTGAAGGACACAGAACAAGATGGAGTTGGCTGGCATAGGCCCGCCCTTTCATTCCCCCCTTGTCATGTAGCTTACGGACCCAATCATGGGACCGGCTGCATTTATGGTGACAAGGGGAACAGAGTTTGCAGGTTTACTCAAAGTTCTGGGAACCAAGTGTCCCTGGGTTGGCTCTGGGAGGACTGATTAAGTATTGTCCCTGAGCTGGTGTCTATGATCTGCCAGGTGATGTTTTGAGGGGCATGGGGACTCCCAGCAGCATGAGCAATGACAAGCAGAGTTAACAGAGTTACCAATATTATGTGGGTTGAATGCACTGTAGCTTGAGCTTGAGCGGGTTGTGTTGGTCCCAACTGATGGCCCATCACATGACGAAGTCCTTCCGGATGGAGGAGGGGTCCGCTGACCAAACGTGGGTGTGATGGACCCAGGTTGCAATGCCTTCTACTTTGAGAGCAGTGGGTGTTGTCAGCACCACGATGTAGGGTCCCTTCCAGTGCGGCTCGAGGGTCTCTTGGTGGTGCCTCTTAACATAGACCCAGTCTCCCGGCCTGTACTGGTGAGGTGTCAGGGTTGGGCCGGCCTCGTAGATGGCACGGAGGCGCAGCCAAATGTCCTCATGCGCCTTCTGGAGCCCTCTCAAGGGCTTTTTCTTTCTCAAGGAAAGAAAAAGTTCTTGATCTTTAAACTCAGAAGTTCAGCTCGAAGGTTGGGAATAACAGGGGGTGGCCTGCCAAACATGATCTCGTAGGGAGCAAAACCCAGAGTGTAAGGAGTGTTTCTAACCCGGTAAAGGGCATATGGTAGGAGAGTCACCCAGTCCCCACCAGTCTCCATGGTTAATTTGGTAAGGGTTTCTTTTAGGGTTCTATTCATTCTTTCTGCTTGTCCTGAGCTCTGGGGCCTGTAAGCACAATGTAATTTCCAGTTTGCCCCCACCGCCTTGGCTACTGCCTGTGTTACCTGCAAGATAAAAGCTGGTCCATTGTCTGATCCTACCATGGCAGGAAAACCATACCTGGGTAAGATGTCTTCTAGTAGCTTCTTAGCCACTGTCTGAGCCGTTTCGTGCTTGCTTGGGTATGTCTCCACCCAGCCAGAGAAGGTGTCTGTAAATACTAAAAGATATTTATAACCATACTTTCCTGGTTTGACTTCAGTGAAGTCGACTTCCCATTGGGCTCCCGGTCTGGTGCCTCTGAGCCTGGTTCCTTTTTTATTCGATGTGGCTCTCGCGTTGGTGAGTTGGCAGGTCTTGCAGGCAGATACAACTTGCTGTATTTTGGTGTCCTGTTGGTGAATCTTGATTCCGGCATGTCGGATTAAGTCTTTTAATTTTCGGGCCCCCATGTGAGTAGACCGATGCATGTGCTCTAATATTGAGACTCCGAGCCGGTCTGGCAGCACGAGCTCCTTGTTAGGTGTATACCACCATCCCTTTATCTCCTGGGCCATGGGGAGTTTCTTGATCCACTGTAACTCCTCCTGGGAGTATTTGGGCTGGTCTGGTAAAACTGGGTCTCCCAAGTCTGGTAGTTGTTAAGCCGTTTTCTAGCTCCTAGCGTCAGCGCCTTGGTGAGGGCTATGAGCTCTGCTCACTGGGCTGACGTTCCGGAGGGTAGAGCCTCCGCCCATACAGTGTCCGTTTCGGTGACCACCGCTGCACCTGCATACCTGTGTCTGTCTCGCACAAAGCTGCTGCCATCAGTGAACCAAGTAGCCTCGGCATCGGGGAGGGTCAGTTGGTCAGGTCCGTCTGGAATCCATGTACTTGTTCCAGGATTCCCACAGTCATGTAGTGGAGCACCTAGGTCAGGGTTGGGCAGCAGGGTTGCAGGCTTGAGGGCTGCACTGGGGTGGAACCACACTCGTGGAGGTGAGTAGGCGGCTCTGGTAATGAGTCATATGTGTGTTGCTCATCCATCTATCCAGAGGCTGTTTTAGGACCCCTTCAATGGCGTGTGGGGTCGTGATCCAGATCTCCTGTCCTAGGGTCAGCTTGTCTGCGTCCTTGACTAGGAGTGCTGTCGCCGCAATAATTCTTAGGCATGGTGGCCAGCTGGCAGCCACTGGGTGTAGTTTCTTGGACAGGTAAGCCACTGGGCGGTTCCAGGGGCCTAAGGCTTGAGTTAGAACCCCTTTTGCTATTCCTTTATGTTTGTCTACAAAGAGGTGGAAGGGCTTCATAATGTCTGGTAGGCCCAGGGCTGAGGCACTTAGGAGGGCCTTTTTTAACTGATTAAAGGCAGTTTCTTCTTTTTCAGCCCATTTAAATGTTTTCTTGTCTTTAGTAGCTTCATATAGGGGCCTGGCGATCTCAGCAAAACCTGGAACCCAGAGGCGGCAGTAGCCGGCTGATCCTAAAAATTCCGTTGCTTCACTTCGGGAGGTGGGAGTAGGGATCTTTAGGACAGTTTCTTTTCTGGCATCTGATAACCGCCGCTGTCCACCCTCCAGGATATATCCCAGGTAACTTACCCTCTCCCTGCATATCTGAGCCTTCTTCGTGGATGCCCGGTACCCTAAAGGCCCCCAGAGTAGCCAGCAGGTCCTGGGTCCCTCGCTCGCAGTCTTTGGCCGTGTCGGCAGCAATCAGGATGTCATCTACGTACTGTAGAAGGGTGAGGCCAGGGTTCTCCCTTCTGTACTCACCCAGGCCCTCGTGTAGTGCCTCGTCGAAGATGGTGGGTGAATTTTTGAATCCCTGAGGTAGCCGTGTCCAGGTGAGCTGCCCACTGTAGCCCTCCTCCGGATCATGCCACTCGAAGGCGAACAAGGGTTGGCTCTGGGGTGCCAGCGGCAGACTGAAGAAGGCATCCTTTAAATCTAGTACAGTATACCAGACCCTGGAGGGCACCAAGGAGCTCAAGAGAGTATATGGGTTGGGAACAGTTGGGTGTATGTCCGCGACCCTCTTATTTACTTCCCGGAGGTCTTGTACCAGTCAGTAGTCATTTGTGTGAGGCTTTTTGACCGGCAGTAGGGGTGTGTTCCAGGCAGACTGGCAAGGAACTAGTACCCCTAGGCTTCGTAGTCTCCGGATGTGTGTCTGGATCCCCTTCTGGGCCTCCTGAGACATGGGATATTGTTTGATCCTTACCGGACTCTGTCCTGGCTTGAGCTCTACCAGGACTGGGGTCCTGTGAGTGGGTAGTCCCATCCCCCCCGCCTGTCTCTGCCCAAACCGAGGGGAATTCTTGTAGCCATCTGTCTATATTATCCTCTCTTGGGAGCACCTCCTGGTGGAGGTGGTATTCATCCAGTTTCATGGTCAGGACCTGGATGGGGTGGCCCTTGCCATCGGTGACCTGAGGCCCCCCCTTGTCTGAAAGTTATCTGAGCTCCAATCTTGGTCAGTAAGTCCCATCCTAACAGCGGGTAGGGGCATTCTGGTATTACCATAAAGGAGTAGGATAACCGTCCCGTCCCCAAATCTACCGTTCTTCGGGTAGTCCATGAATACTGGCTCATACTAGTTGGCCCTTGTACCCAGGACTTCTTGCTGGCTAGTTTTCCTTGTGGGGTGTGGAGGACCGAATGTTGTGCTCTGGTGTCGACAAGGAAGTCGACAGGGGTCCCCTCCACTTTAAGAGTTACCCTGGGTTCGGGGAGAGGGTCCGAACCCCGACTCCCCTAATCACTTAGTTCATCTAGCTCTAGGACTTTTATTCCATCAGTCTTGCTTCCCTTCCCGCCGGCCCTTTTCGGACAATCTCGGGCCCAATGCCCTATCTCCTTGCAGTATGCACACTGATCTTTCTGCAGCCTCTGCTTCCCCCCCTTGGTGGTTCCTTTACCTTTTCTTGCGTCGTCTGCCAGCTGCCGGAGATGGTGGTCTCGTTCCTCGGGGAACTCAGCAGTGGTAGCTTGTAGTATTCTGGCCAGGTCTCGAGTCTGCTTACTGCTGGCAGCCGCCATGGCGCGAGCCTGCTTGTCCTCAGGAGGCTCCTGGTTATTATATACCTTTTTGGCTACCACCAGTAAGTCCTGCAGACTTTTTTCTCCTAGTCTACCTATTTTCTGTAATTTTCTGCTAATGTCTATGGCCGATTGGTTTACAAAGGCCATGATAACAGCTGCCTTGCTTTCTGGAGCCTCTGGATCCCTGGGGGTATAGGTACGGAATGCCTCCATGATCCGTTCTAAAAAGGCAGCCGGAGATTCATCTTTTCCCTGTTGTACATTTCCTACTTTGGCCAAATTGGTTGGCTTTCTAGCAGCCATTCGGAGACCCCCCCCCATTAGAGTCTGGAGGTAGACCCGGAGCCTCTCCTTACCTTCTGCCGTGTTGAAATCCCACTGGGGCCGAGTTAAGGGGAAGGAGGCATCTATCTGAGCCTGGTTGGTGGTGGGATTCCCGTCTGCGCCCGGAACTAGTTTTCGGGCCCCACTGAGGATTCTTTCTCTTTCTTCAGTCGTGAACAGGACCTGCAAAAGCTTCTGGCAATCGTCCCACGTGGGCTGATGGGTAAAAAGAACAGAGTCTAATAAATCAATAAGCCCTGCCGGTTTCTCGGAAAACTTAGGATTCTGAGCTTTCCAATTGTAGAGGTCACTAGTGGCGAAAGGCCAATAGTGATGGGGCTGATTCCCCTCTGCGTCTGGGGGTCCGGTGGCTCGCAGGGGCAGAACAGTGGAGTCGGCAGCGGCGGAGGCGGATTGCTCCCTCTGAGCCCTTTGTCTGGTAAAGGGCGGGCTTCCCACTGGAGCCTTTCCACCTCCCGCTCTCGGAATAGCATCTGCCTCCCCCGGAGGGGGAGGATGGTGTTCTTCCGGCATCCTAGAGGGGTTATACAGGGGAGGAAAAATTAATTCTTCTTCAGTCCCCCCTTGTAGGACAGGGTAGAGGGGTGCTGAAGGCTGGGTAAGACTTTTCTTCTTCTTTGTCCCCTGCAAAGCAAGAATGGGTTTTGGCTCCAGAGGGAGTGGGTCTAGGAAAGGCTTACGCCAAGAGGCTGGGTCTTCTATAAGGTCCTGCCAAGTGATAATGTAAGGGAGCTGATCAAGATGGCCCATCTTAGGCCGAGAGATGATACTCCTGACTCAGTGGATGGTAGGGAGGTCGAAGGTCCCCTCTGGTGGCCATCCAACATTGAAAGTTGGCCACTCGCTAGAACAAAAAACCTGCCACCGACCCTCTCGGACTTCCACACTGAGGTTGTTAGCCCTTCCCCTCACATCCTTAAAGTGATTAATCATAATACTTAGAGGAGTAGTCTGAGTCTGTCCCATAACGTCCGTCCAGTAAGTCCAGTACGTCCACAGAACCAAACAGAGAAACACAAAAACAAACAGGGCCCCTAGAAAGTCTTCCAACTCCATGGAAGCAAAACTGACAGCTAGCTTAGACCTTTGAGGGGGTTCCACGTCTTTCCAAAAGGGAGGATCGGAACGTCTTCTGAAACTCCCGGCCCGTGGTCCTCCAGTGCGTCCACTTAGACCACGTCGGGCACTACCAGAATTTCAGAAATGAGCTCACACAGAAAAGACGGAACGAACAGACACTCACCGTGGCCAGTCAGGCTCTCCACGTCGGGGTCCCTCGGGGGTCTTGGGGATCCCGGACGAGCCCCCAAATGTTATGCCCAGAATTCGTGATCCCCAGAGACCACCAGGGAGCCAAGTCTGATGCAAAAGCAAAGAGCCCTTATTCAAGCTAGCTCGAGCTCAATCCCCTACCTGCACCGACGCAGCGGTGAGATACCGGGAAGAGAGAGCGAGTTTCAAAAGCACAAAGGTTTTATTGGGGTCTAGGGGCAGTTGGTGAGGTAATGGCTGTGGCCTCATCCGATTGGCTGGGGAAGGGTCGGAGTCCTGTTAGGCAGGTGAGCGGGAGGTTACTCAAGGGGAGGAGGCGTGGTCAAGGTGAAGGACAGAGAACAAGATGGGAGTTGGCTGGCTTAGGCCCGCCCTTTCAAAACCTTATTCCTGATTTCAGCGTAGCTCTAAGCCTGTTACTAGCTCAAATGCTTTCTGGTCCATCTGCTTTTCTGCCTCAAGGCTTTCTTTCAAATCCTAGTAGAATGCTTAGCCTTGGGCAAGCATAATCAGGAAATGTTAATGAGTTCCAGCTGGGGGATTGAGATAACCTTCAAATAATGGGGATGGAAATTAAGAGGCAAATGACCCAGTCTCCTTGCTATTTGGTGGTGCAAAGCTGAGGCACCTTCTACATGGTTTTCAGAGGGTCTCCAGTAAAATCAAGCCCAATTATCTAGTAAAGCTATCAGCTCAATATCACACCCTTTTCTTGGCTTTTCCACTTTCCCCTCTTTCATTCTGTCTCCCTCCCATCTGTTTTTGGAGCTTACTTCCCAAACAAATTACCAGCAACCAAGTCCTGGCCTCAGATTTTGCTTTTGGGGAACCCAACTGAAGACATTACTTAGCTATACAGGAGTTTCTTTAGAGATAATGTTTTGCCCTAGGAGTTTTGTGCTCTAGCCTCCTGGACTTCTTTGAGTGTCACTGCTGTTCCCTACACTCTGCCTTGCTCATGCTGCTCCCTCTGCCTGGCACAGTCTTCCTTTCCTTTGCCTGGCTGACAGCTATTCATTCTTCAAGACTCAGCTAGGGTATCCACTCCTCTTTAGGATTTTCGTTGTTTTACTCCTGCCACCTCTAATTGAGAGTTCTCTCTGCGATTCGGCAGCACTTCAAACACTAGTTAACCTCTACCAAAGCCATTTTCTCTCCATCTCTCTCTTTTTGTTTCTGTGACTACATCTTTTTGTTCAGTAAAGAAATGTATGGAGTGTCCACTCTCTGGTGGGCTAACATCCTAGAATAAGTTGAAGTCCAGGCTGGAGGTGGTGTCTCTATGAGGTATATAAAGCCATAATCTCTTCCTTTCTCTGTGAGACCTTTGAAGAGAAGGGGCCTAGAATGGTAGTTGTTAAAAAATTAAGTGCTCAATAAAACTGGTAGGATGTGCAGGAGTGAACTTAGGATTCATTTTTCATTCCACAAACATTTACTTTTATGAAGCACTTACCTTGTGTCAAGCACTATGCTGTGGTATGGAGTATACCTAGATGAAGTGTCAGACCCCAGGCATCAAAGAGCTCACTCCACCCTTAAGTGAGGAAGAGAGAAGTAAATAATGCATAAAACATTGTCAGCATCAGGCCAGGGACACACAGGTGACTGTGGGAGGATAAAGCAGCTCAGAAAAGGGTAATGTTTAGCTTGGTCTTAGAAGATAGTGTCGATTCACCAGGGGGAGATGGGAAAATACATCCTAAGTATACTGAGAAATACAGCAGTAAAGTCTAGGGTTAGGGCTGGTGCAGTTGTAGAGGGGCAAGGAGCCAGAACTCTTTGGGCCTCTTCGAGTTTGGTATCGGTGGGCACAGAACTATTGATTCCTCGGTGCATTTCAGTTGAAGAAATAGGTTACCCAGCACCTCGACCAGAACCAGGCAGGCCAGGAGGAGATGTGTTGGGAAATCAGGAAATCTGTCTCAAGTCCCAAATTGAGCTTCAACCACAGTAAAGCCAGTCCTTACATGTCTGGGGTGGGCAGGAAGAACCCCTCAGTGCAGCAGAGCGCCATCCCAGCACAATGGGTCCCCAGAGGTGGCTGAGCATGCTCAGTTGCCAGGACTCGAATGCCCAGGAGCAAAATGAGAAGTGCTGGGGACTCCTAGCCCTGTGGGCACCTGGACCCAAGAGGACTGGGGCCATGGGGGGCGGGGCCTCAGGCGACTGCTCCCTCCCAGCCCACCTACCACCTCCCCCGCCAGGCCCTCCACGTGCCTGCAGCTAGCACGTGGACCACCAGTTGCTCTATCAGCCATTGTTCCCAGTCTTCCTGAGGAAGGTATGTCACCCCGAGGATCCTATTGCCCACTCCCCACTGCCCCGCGATTTTTGCGTGGGCTTAGAAGTGGAGGGACAACAAAACATGGCGGAGTAGAGCCAGAGGGCACCTGAGGCAGGTCTGTGGGCGCGGTCGTTCAGGGGAAAGCGCTGAAGCAGCTGGGCAGTCCTGGGTCTGAGGGGAGAGGGGACTTGGGCATGGCCCTACTCCTGAGGAGGCGTCCCTGTGTGTTTGTGTGGTGGGGCTGGGACCTCGGGGTCAGGGGTCAAGGGAAGTCATACAACTCTGAATGGTGGGAAGGGACCTCGGAGTCCCAGAGAAGGCGCAGGGATGTATGTGCGAGTGTGCCCACTCCTGAGTGAGCATGAGCCCAGAAAGTGCTGGGGCTCCAGGGAAGATACAGGACTCCAATCCTGAGGGGTGCTTGTGATGGTGCTGATCATAGGAGTGGGCTTAGTCATGGAGCGGGGTACACAGACTTGTGGGAACATGGGAGGGCTCCCTAAAGGGACATGGTTTGATAGAGTCTCTAATTGTGAGGAGGCAGGTATCTGTGAGGCGAGTGTTACTGTAATATCAGGCAGTGCCATGGAAAGGGGGTATACACTGAATATTTGTGTTTTGGGGAAGTACAGTGCCTTAGTTTCTGCCCAGGCCACCCAGAAAGTATACAAATCCTTCTGTGGGTTCTGATAAAGACAAGAGGCTTGAGGGGGCACTCAGAGCCCCAGTCCTTCAGAACCTTGCCATCTGATGCTGGAGCCTGAGTTTGAGTATATATGGGATCAGTGATCTTGAAGGTCATTCAGAATCACAAAGGAGTTCATGTCCATCTACATGTGGGTAGAAGATAGTCTTTAAGGTGCAGGAGACTGCTGGGAAGGAGAGACCCAGGTTCCTTTTCCTGAGGGGCCCCCAGTTGTGGGTTTGACTGGACTTGGAGAGTAGTGACCTAAGTGTCTCACAGCGTCAGGGAAAAGAGCAAGGGCTTTCACAGTCTTGTGTATATGGGAGGGAGTTTGTACCTGAAAGGGGCTGTGGACTGGAGAACTGAAGCTTCAACACAAGTGATATCTGTGTGTGTGTGTGTGTGTGTGTGTAGTAAAGAAGTGGCTTTAGGGATATGTGTGGTGGTGAGTGATGGAAGTGGTATACACAATCTTGTATCCGTGTCCTGATTAGGTATTTTGGTTTTAAGAATGACCCACTTAAATTATCCAGCCCTTGGCACTGGGGAAGGAAGGGTATGGATACTAAATATGGTTATACTAAGACCATATAATGACTGGAACTGGAGCTGAATGAAGCCATTGAGAATGAATGGTTCAAGAGACTGTTATCTCTCAAGACCTGCCTGGTTTCTCTTTGTTTCATCCATCAAGTAGTTCCTCTAGTCTTTTACAGTTTACACTTTCTCATAACTTGAACATGCTCCTTCCTTTATTCATTCGTCTGCTCAACAAATATTTATTGAGGGCCAACTCTATGTCAGATACCAACTCAGGCACTGGAAACTCTCTGCTTGTGATTTTCTTACCCTTTTTTTTTTCTTTCTTCCCCCTTACCCCCAGTCCCCAGACTTACTGGCTTTACATATATTATACATTCTATGCATTATTTTATTGGTTATTGCCTGTTTGCTTCCACTAGAATGTAGGCTTCATGAAGGGAAGGGTTTTTTGTGTTTCTCAATCCCATATGTTTAGAGCTATACATGGTGTATAGTAGGTTTTTATTAAATATTTGTTGAATAAATAACTAAATGATCTGATAAAGTCCAGTTGTTCAAGAAACTTTCTGTGAGGAAGTGATATTATGAGATGAGATATAATAAGGATTAATTAAGTGAAGAGAAGGACGAGGAGTAGTCCAGGCAGAGGGAAACCATGTGCAAAGATCCTAAGGTAGCAGGAAATATAATCTATTATGTTTAAGGAACTGAAAAAAAGACAAATATGGCTGCATGTAGGGCAACAGAAGAGGGAAAGAAGCTGAAACATATCTTTGCAGGTCTTGACTACTATGATATGTATTTTCACCAAACATCTTAAGAATAGTAGGAAGCCATTGGTGGACTCTTCAGCAGGAACATGACATGATTAGAATCATAAAAAAATATAACTGGTTACAGTATGGAAAGTACACAAGATATTAGAATGGATATAGGTATACCTGTTAAAAGGTAGCAGTGGAGATGGAGAGAAGGAATTGAGAAATATTTAAGAGATAAAATTAATAGGATTTTAGTAAAAGATGGGGATAAAGGAAAAGGAGGTATCCGGGCATGCTTCTAATTTTCTAATTCGTGATCTGGTTACTTGTTGGGGCCATTATGGAGGTAAGGAGCACTGGAAGGGATCTTGGCTATGTTTGAGAGGGAAGATCATGAGTTTGGTTTGGGACATATGGTGTCGGAGGTATCATTTATCGTTGAGCCATCCAGAGAAGTGAGAGATGGACAAGGCAGTTGAATGTGTAAGACAAGTCTGAGCTAACATGAAGATAATTAGTGAAGTCAAAAGTGTGGATGAAATTGCATAGAGGGACAGTGGGGTGTGGAGATTAGAGGCTTGGGATTAAGTGTTGAATAGCTGCAATTTTTCAGTGCTTTCCAAAGAGAATGAGGAGAATGGTCTTGAACATATGGAATGCTGCCAAATGATATAAAAATGAAGACTGAAAGACTAGATTCAGCAACAGTCTTAGCATCGTTGGTTACAATGATGAGAGAAAAATTGATGAAGGTAGGAACCAAACCATATAAATTCTGAATTACGATTGATGGGCTTAGTCCTTGTTTCTTAATTCAGATTCCCAAGAGAGAGAAACTAGTAGACATGCATCATATTTTCACCGGATCATATCATAGATTTCAAGCCAGTGTAGGATTGACTGTTTTTGGATTAGATGTCCAGCTATTGCTGACTGGAGTCACCTGGTTTAAAACATGTCCATCCGGTGAGTTTTCATCTCAGTAGCAATAGCTAACATTTCTGGAGTGTTTACTATGTTCCAGATATTGTGCTAAGAGCTTTATATATTTTAATGTATGTCAGCATCATAACTAATTTCTAAGGTATTATCACTACTGTTTGAAGCAGTTTTGGCACAGAGAAGTTAAGCAACTTGCTCAAGATCTGCAAATAAGTGTAAGATTATACATGTTTGGGGCTTATTTTAAGTTTATTTATTTTGAGATAGCACACATGTGGGGAAAGAGCAGAGAGGGAGAGAGAATCCCAAGGAGGCTCCACACCACCAGTGCATATCTCTGTGGGGCATGAACCCGAGAACCAGGGGACCATGACCTGAGCCAAAGTCAGACACTTAACCAACTGAGCCAACCAGGCACCCCTGTTTGGGGCTTATTTTAACATTATCCAGATTCATTATTTGGCTTTCTCTTTATATTGCAATATTCTATATAATGAAGCAATAATAGCCATGATGAAATCCCTGTCCTACAGGAAACGTCATTCTAAGGTAAGCATATGTTAGCAAGGTAATGTGGAAAGAACTGGAATTCAGATCTTTGTTTAAAATCTGTTCCTGTAAGCTATTAGATGAGAACCATGGACTCCATTTTCTGATCTATAGTTTCCTCATCTATAAAATGGGGGTGATATCTTCAGGATAGTTGTGAATTCTAGAAATAATATATCTGAAGTGCACGAAAAATGATATTTTCTTAGTACCCCCTGAAGATTGAATGTCAAAAAATTAAGATGTATTACCTATACATATAAAAGCCAGCTCTAAGCATACAGTGATGAATTTAAGACATTCTTTTTTACCTCCTTTTTTTCCATTGGTATAATGTATTTACTGTTACAAGAAAGGCAGACACCAAGTTTAGGAGCATGTGGAATTGTTACGTGAACTAAATGTCATGGAATAGGTCTGTATATGAGATGGATTTTGAGGAATTTCTTGGAGTGAAGGGATAGTTAATTTTTTTTTCCAAGCATATAGATATCTCTGTTAGAAGGTCATATTTGCAAAAGGAATTTTCTTTAAAATATTATATATTTTTTAAATGTATGTATGTATGTGTGTATGTATGTATGTATGTATTACTGTTTATTTATTCTTGAGAGAAAGAGAGAGAGGAAAAAAAAAGAACAAACCGGGAAGGGGCAGAAAGAGAGAGAGAGGGACAGAGGATCTGAAGCAGGCTCTGTAGTAACAACAGACAGCCAGATGTGGGGCTTGAACTCACAGACCACGAGACCATGACCTGAGCTGAAGTGGGAAGCTTAACTGACTGAGCCACCCTGGTGCCCATAAAATATTGTACTTTAAAATGAGAACAAGAATGTTTGAATTTTTCTTCTTCTCCAACAATTTGACTATTAATAATAATAAAACAGAAACCTTATAGCTAACTACATGTAGGAGTATTAGTCTCACCCTAGATTGCACTTGCTTCAGTTTCTCAGATTCTTCTTCCTTGCCAACTGTATAAAAGAAAGTTTTGTGTGAATCCCTGGTCACATTTTGTTCCTGTATTGCCAAGTGTGTTATTTTTGTGGAGGCCCATACCAACCAGAAATTCTAGAATGATGCAGTCCGTTAAGAATGGCCTGTACCTTGGGGTGCCTGGGTGACTCGGTTGGTTAAGCGTCTGACTCTCGGTTCTGGCTCAGGTCATGATCTCATGGTTTTATGAGTTCGAGCCCCATGTCTGCCTCTGTCCTGGCAGCACGGAGCCTGGTTTGGATTCTCTCTCTCTCTCCCCCTCCCCTGCTTACTCTGTGTGTGTCTCTCTCTCTTAAAAAAAGGGCCTGTACCTCGATCACTTTGTGAAATAAATGCATATATTTTAAAAAAGTAATTTTATGATACCCGAAATCATCTATAGACAGAATGTTGAAATTTTAAAAGCCTTAGAAATGAGAATAGTGTTCTCATCTTTTGTTAGTACTTGGGCAAAATACTTAAGTCTGTTGTAATTGGGAACAGTAAGATCAACTTCTCAGATGAGAGTTAGAGATAGATTTGGAAAGTGCATAATGTGTTACACCCTACCCTCAAAGAAATGGTAGTTTATTTGGTATCTGCGTGTGTGTGTGTGTGTGTGTGTGTGTGTGCATGGGTGTGTGTCTTTTCCTAAAGCTTACTAGTAAAATTGTCTTTTAAAGAAGAGGAAATGTACATCTAGAACCCCTTATTCGGAGCTTTGGATGCAAATATATTTCAGAATTTAGATTTTTTTTTTTTTGATTTGGAAAAGTAATACAGCATATGTATGGTTGATTACATAATATCCCCATGGGGTATGGGAGAGTACCTTGTAATCAAACACATTAATATCACATTCACAGTAAATGAATAAGTTATAAATAGTTTCATGTCAATTTAGCTTACATTTCATTGACAAAATAGTTTTGGCACCAAATTTATGAAAAAAAAATGCGGTTTTTAGAGATTTATGGATTTTGTAATTGTGGAAAAGGGAATGTGGATTTACATAATTTTATCCCTTTTTAGAAGAAATATTTTCTAAAGCTTAAAATTCTTTTTGTCACCTATATATTTTTCTGTAACATTAGCAAGTATACAGTTTTATTAATGATCAGAAAACACATTTGGTTTCCATGATGCTCCTGGGCTTATTTCTTCTAAGCAACTGATCATGTTGGAGATGTTATAAGGTTTCATTTGGCTTCAGTTTCAGTATCATTGCTCAGTGTTAATTTTTAAAAATCTTTTTGTAAATTTTATTTTTTGTTTTTTAAAATTTACATCCACATTAGTTAGCATTAGTGCAACAATGATTTCAGGAGTAGATTCCTTAGTGCCCCTTACCTATTTAGCCCATCCTCCCTCCCACAACCCCTCCAGTTACCTTCAGTTTGTTCTCCATGAGTGTCTTCTGTTTTGTCCCCCTCCCTGTTTTTGTATTGTTTTTGTTTCCCTTCCCTTATGTTCATCTGTTTTGTGTCTTAAAGTCCTCATATGAGTGAAGTCATAGGATTTTTGTCTTTCTCTGACATATTTCACTTAGCATAATACCCTCCATTTCCATCCACATAGTTGCAAATGGCAAGATTTCATTCTTTTTGATTGCTGAGTAATACTCCATATGTGTGTCTATATATATATATATATAGAGAGAGAGAGAGAGAGAGATCTATATCTATATCTATCTATATATCTATCTATATAGAATATAGATAGAGAAGAGTAGAAGACTAAAGAGTAGAGACTAAACTAGCAATTAGTATATGCTTGCTACCTAGTAGGCATTCAATTAACATTTGTAGGCCAAATGAATAGAAACATTTTTTATCCATAAATTTTAGGTTAAATGTTACAACTTAGGCTACTAGAAGCTGAGGATGTTAACAGAAATGAAGGGGAAAATGAAGAAATTTTTACATTTCACAAACGATGTCCTAGTTGAATAGGGCTTAAACACAGTTACTATACTGTGGATGGAAGAAGCTCATTACAATCTCATTTGGGAAACTTCTGGGGAAGGTGGCAGAGTAGGAGGATGTTAAGCTTACCGTGTCCCATTGATACAACTAGATAACATGCACATGGCTGTATATAACCCAGAAAACAACCTGAAGTCTGGCAGAACAGGCTCCCCAGGGCTATGTGTAGAGAAGAGGCCATATCAAAGAAGGTTGGAAAGACAGAAACGTGATTGGGAGGCAAATGGATCTACAGGAGGAAGGAAGGGAAGGATGCTACAGGTGCAGGAAGGAGAAAGAAACAGATTCTCCTAGCATATCCCAGGGGTGGAGTATCTACACGAGGAAGATGAATCCTCATAACATTTGGCTTTGAAAACCAGAGAGGCTGAATCTATGAGATCTTACAATCAATGGAGCTTAACACCTGGAACTTTAAAAATCAGTGTGCTCAGCTTTGGGACAGACAGGAGGGCTAGAGGAAACTGAATCCCTGCCCTTAAAAAAGATAGGGGAATAAACAGCTCCTTACAGACGTAGCATAGAAGCAGCATTTTGAAAAAAAAAAAAAATTCCTAAGGTATATAGGAGAGAGATTCATTTAATAATCCCCGAATGTGTGCTGAAGGGGCAGGGATTCCTGGGAGACTTCTCCAGGAACAAAGGAGCTGGTGGGTGCCTTTTCCATCTTTGCCTCCCAGATGAGACACAGGGACATCTGCAGGAACCAGCATGATACCATTACTCTCTACCTAACTTGTTAATGGAATGCCCTGCCTCTGAATTCTCCTGTGGTCACACCTCCTCGAGCCAGGCCTTGGTTCCAGGCCTCCTCACATAGAATATCCATACAAACTTTGCAAACGCCATATACACCACCACCTCCAACCTTGCCTTGGTCCCTGGTTGCTGGAGGTCCCCTCTCACAGTGGACTGTGTTAGAGTCCTTGCTGGTACAGGGTGCCCCACTGCTTTATTCTCCTGCAGACCTGCTCCCTCCAAATCGCTCTTGGCTGGAGCCCATCCAGAATGGTGCCACAAGCCTGGCAGTGTATAAGAGCCTTGACATTGACTCTTTTCTTGGGGAGAGGACACACACACCAGTCTGACTATGGTCCCGGCAGTGGGCTGGGGACAGACATTTGTTCTGAGTGCAGATCCCACCCATCAGTGAAGCTCCTCAGGGGATAACACAGGGAAAATGACCTATAGTTGGTTCTATTGCATCTCTGGCAAATGCCTGGTCTGATTCAACTCAAGCCTAAGATGGCCCCAGATTGGTTCACTAACAACACAAGGACCAAACACTGGCTACAAAAGGCAAAGAAAGCCATGCAGATGACTGGAGTAAAGGCAAATGCAGCTCAGCCACAACAGCTGGGCACATGCAGTAGACCTAGGAGACCACCTTGAGCACCAGATTCTAGTGAACAGGGGATATTGCATTGCAGGGCACTGTAATGCCCTTCATAAGACCACTACTTTCAAGAACAGGAGACATGACTTAACTTTTCTAAGACATAGAAACAGACACAGAGAGTTAGACAAAATGAAGAGGCAGAGCAGTATGTCCCAAATGAAAGAATAGGACAAAATCATAGCAAGAGACCTAAACCAAATGGAGATATGTAATATGCCTGATAGAGAAATTAAACTAATGGTCATAAAGATACTGGATTTGAGAAGAGTGGAGGAGCTAAGTGAGACCCTTAACAAAGAGATAGAAAACATTAAAAAAAAAACAATTAGAGATGCAGAGCTCAATAACTGAAATTAAAAGTAAGACTAGATGGAGTAAATAGTAGACTAGAGAAGGTAGAAGAACGGGTCAGCAACCTGGAGGTCAAGGTATCAGAAAGCAGTCAAGTTCCACAAGAGAGAAAAATTAATAACAATGAAAATAGACTCTGGAAACTCAGTAACACCATCAAGCATAATAATACTTGCATTATAGGAATCCCAAAATGAGAAGAGAGATATGAGGCAGAACATTTATTTGAAGAAATTATAACTGAAAATGTCCCAAATCTGGTAAGGAAACAGAAATTCAGGTCCAGGAGGCACGGAGAGCTACCAATAGAATCAGCCCAAGGATGTCCACGTTGAGACACATTAGTAATTAAAATGGCAAAAAGTATTGATAAAGAGAGAATTTTATTTTATTTTTTTTAAATTTTTTTTAACGTTTATTTATTTTTGAGACAGAGAGAGACAGAGCATGAACAGGGGAGGGGCAGAGAGAGAGGGAGACACAGAATCTGAAACAGGCTCCAGGCTCTGAGCGGTCAGCACAGAGCCCGACGCGGGGCTCGAACTCATGGACCGTGAGATCATGACCTGAGCCGAAGTTGGACGCTTAACCGACCAAGCCACCCAGGCATCCCAAATTTTAAAAACACTAAGAGAAAAGAAAAGTATCATATACAAGAAAATCTTGTATCACCTGAATTTTTTTTTTTTTTTTTTTTTTTGGCAGAAACATTGCAGGTCCGGAGGGAGTGGCATGACATGGCAAGTACAAAAAGAAAAACCTGTAGAGAAGTATACTCTATCTAGGAAGGCTACAATTCTGAATAGGGGAGATAAATTTTCCTAGACAAACAAAATTGAAAAGAAATTCATCACCACTAAACCACTTCTACAAAAAAAAGTTAAAGAGGACTCTTTGAGTGGAAAGGAAAGAAAGACCAGGGGTACGGAAAGGAAAGGACTGGAATGTAGGAGTAAGAAAAGTAGGAAGCTCAAACGCATAAAAAGAAGTCTAGCTATAAAAATCAGTTGAGGGATTCACAAAATAAAAGGATGTAAAGTATCTGACATCTACCTAAAATATGAGTGGGGAAAAGAGTAAAGAATGTGTTCCTATGTAAGCGACTATCAACTTAATGTAGATTGCTATATGTGGGAGATGTTACATACATATATAATGGTAACCACAAATCAAAGTCTAGTAATAGATATGCAAAGAATGAAGAGAAAGGAATCCCAGTGTATCACTAAAGAAAACCACAAAACTTTGGGATGAAAGAACATGAGAAGAAAGAAACAGAGGACTACAAACAGAAATGCAGAACAAATAACAAAATGGTAATAAGTTACATACCTATGTATAATTCCTTTGAGTGTAAATGGACTAAATGCTCCAGTCAAAAGACATAGGGTGCTGAAATGGAGAAAAAAGCAAGACCCATCATATGCTGCCCATAAGAGACTCACTTTAGATCTAAAGACACATGTAGATTGAAAGTGGAGGATTGGAGAAGCATTGATCATACAAATGGGAGTGAAAAGAAAGTTGAGGTAGCAATACTTCTGTCAGAGCAAAGACGGTAACACAAGACAAAGGAGGACACTACATAATCATCATGGGAACAATCTAAGGAGAAAATAGAACCATTGTAAATATGTATGCACCCATCATGGCAGCACACAAATACATAAGGCAGGTAATAACAAACATAAAAGAAGTAATCAATAGTAATACAATAATAAAGACTTTCATACACCACTTACATGAATGGATAGATCATCCAAATAGAAAATGAAAGAGGAAACAGTGGCTTTGAATGACACATTGGACCAGATGGATCTAACAGATATATTCAGAACATGCCATCCAAAAACAGCAGAATACACATAGTTTTCATGTGCACGTGGAACATCCTCCAGAATAGGTCACATATTAGGCCACAAAACAAGTCTCAACAAATTCAAAAAGATCGAAATCATACAGTGCATCTTTTCCGATCACAACACTGTGACACTAGAAATCAATCGCAAATAAAAAAGTCTTGAAAGAACACAAATACATGGAGGTTAAATAGCATGCTGCTAAACAATAAATGGGTTAACCAAGAAATCCAAGAAGAAACAAAAAAAAAAAAATACATGGAGACAAATGAAAATGAAAAGACGGTGCTCCAAAATCTTTGGAATGCAGCAGAAGTGGTTCTAAGGGAATTTTATACCAATACAGGCCTACCTCAAGAAACAAGAAAAATCTCAAATAAACAAGCCAACCTTATACCTAAAGCATCTAGTAGAAGAAGACCAGACAAAACCCAAATCCAGCAGAAGGAAAGAAATAATAATGATTAGAGCAGAAATAAATGATATAGAAACTATAAAACAAAACAAAACAAAACAAAAAAAAAAAAAAAGGAGACCATCAATGAAACCAGAAACTGCTTCTTTGGAAAGAACAAAATTGATAAGCCTTTAGCTGGACTTATCCCCATCCCTGAAAAATGAGGACTCAATAAACAAAACAGGAGGGACGCCTAGTTGTCTCAGTTGGGTAAGTGCCAGACTTCACTCAGGTGGTGATCTCTGACTTCGTGAGTTTGAGCCCTGCACCGGTCTCTGTGTGGACTGCTCAGAGCCTGGAGCCTGCTTCACAATCTGTGTCTCCCTCTCTCTCACATTCCCCCCCCCCCCAACTCACACTCTGTCTCTCTCTGTATCTCAAAAATAAAGAAAACATTAAATTAAAAAAATAAACAAAACAGGAAATGAAAGAGAAATACCTGATACCACAGAAATATGTGTGGTACAGATTATAAGAGAATATTATGAAAAACTATATGCCAACAAGTTGGGGAACCTAGAAGAAATGGAGAAAGTCTTAGAAATGTATATCCTCCCCAGACTGAATCAGGAAGAAATAGAAAATTTGAACAGACTGATTACCAGCTATAAAATGGAATCATTAATCAAAAAACTCCCAACGAACAAAAGTCCAGGACCAGTAGCCTTCACAGGCGATTTTGCCAAACATTCAAAGATGACTTAAGACCTATTCTTCTCAAACTATTCTGAGAAATAGAGGAGGAGGGAGATTCCAGATTCCTTCTATGAGGCCAGCATTATTCTGATACCAACACCAGCAAAGGACAGTACCAAAAGAGAGAACTAGAGGCCAATATCTCCTGTGAACATAGATGAAAAATCCAGAACAAAAGATTAGCACATCGAATCCAACAATACACTAAAAACTCATTCACCATGATCAAGTGGCATTTATTCCTGGGAGGTAAGGGTGGTCATTATTCGTAAATCAATCAGTGTGATACATCACATCAGTAGGAGAAAGGATAAAAACCATATGATCATTTCAATAGATGTAGAAAAAGCATTTCACAAAGTACAACATTCATTTATGATAAAAACACTCAACGAAGTAGGTTTAAAGGGAACATAACTCAATATAATAAGGCCTTATATGAAAAACTCAGTTAACATCATACTCAGTGGGCGAAAACGGAGAGCTTTCCTCCCAAGGTCAGGAACAAGACAAGGATATCTACTCTCACTATTTTTATTCAACATAGTGCTGGAAGTCCCACACTCAGCAGTCAGAAAAGAGAAAAAAATAAAAATCAGATTGGTAAGAAGGAAGTCAAACTTGCATTGTTTGCAGATGACATGATACTATATATAGAAAACCCTAACGACTCCAGGAAAACAAAACAAAACAAAACAAACCAGGGAACTGAACAATAGATTTGGTAAGTTCACAGGATAAAAAATCAATGTACAGAAATCTGTTGCATTCCTATACACTAATAATGAAGTACCAGAAAGAGAAATTAAGAAAGAAATGCCTTTCACATTTGCACTAAAAATAATAAAATCCTTAGGAATAAACAAAAGAGGGAAAGACCTGTGCTCTGAAAAGTACAGAACATTGATGAAAGAATTTACAGATGACACAAATGAAAAGATATTTCCTGCTCATGGATTAGAAGAACAAATATTGTTAAAATGTCTACACTACCCAAGGCAATTTGCAGATTTAATATGATCTCTATGAAAAGACCTAACAGTATTATTCACAGAACTAGAACCAACAATCCAAAATTTGTTTGGAACCAGATAAGACTCTGAATAGCCAAAGCAGTCTTGAAAAAGGAAAACTGGAGGTGCCACAGTCTCCAATATTAAGGTATAGTACTACAAAGCTATAGTAATCAAAATAGTTGTGGTACTGGCACAAAAATAGATACAAAGATCAATGGAGTGGATGGAAAGCCTAGATATAAACTCCTGAACGAAAAAGCAGACTTTTAACTGTACATAATAAACTAACAGTTATCAGAGGAAGGTGGATGGGGGGATGGGTGAAATATATGAAAGGGATTAAGTGAATGCTTATCAAGGGGTATCAGTCTTCTCAAGGGGTGCCTTTGTGGCTCAGTCTGACTTTGGCTCAGGTCAGGATCTCATGGCTTATGGGTTTGAGCCCTGCATCAGGCTCTGTGCTGACAGCTCATAGTTTAGAGCCTGCTTCATATTCTGTGTCTCCTTCTCTCTCTGTTCCCCTCCCTCAAAATTAAACAATTAAAAAAAATTAAAGGGTACATTTATCATGATAAGCACTGAGTAATGTATAGAATTGTTGAATCACTATATTGTACACCTGAAACTAATATAACACTGTATGTTAACTATACTAGAATTAAAATTTTAAGAAAGGAATAATGAAGGTTTTGTCATGTTGAGTGTGAGGTGTGTCAAAATGACCAAGTAGAAATGACTAGTGGATAGCTGAAGCTATAATTCTGATTGCTAATGAGAAGATAGCATGATTTGGGAGTTATTAGTAAGGAAGTAATGTCAAAGTCATGAAAGGGAGATCTCTGAGGGATGGAGAGGACAAGAGCATAAAATCAAGATCCACTAATGAAGAGTTTATGGCATTGTTAGCTCAGTCTAGTTCTTGATGTATACATGGGAAAAACTGAGGCCCAGAAAGAAGAAAACAACTTGATTAAAATTATTCACTAATTCAGTGGAACCAGAGTCCATGTCTCTTCAGTCCCAGCCCATAACCCCCTTTCTTCCACTAATACTTATTTCAACCAATTTAGGTGTTCTGCAACAGAGGACTAGAGCTGCTCATGTGAAATTGACACTTGAAATGGAAACCAAAATCATGTACAGGAAGAGAATATTGACTTCCTTACTTTTACTCACTTTTGCCCAGAAATTCTTAGGTTCATCTTAGAAGGCCTGGCCTCTGGGGATCAGGGGACTGCACATTCCCGTGTGATTACACGTGGGTTTATTTCTCTCTTGGTTTTTTATTTTTTTCCCTGTAAGTTTTGTTGTGTGTGTGTGTGTGTGTGTGTGTGTGTGTGTGTGTGTGTGTGTGTTCTGGTTTTTGTTTTGCTAATTTTCTTTCTTGGAGGACAGTTTGCTGAAAGACATTTGAAATATTGCTAGGGAATATGTGGCTTATCTTTCAAAACAGTAATTTCCCCTTTTCCTCAGCTGCTGGGGAACCCTGTCCTGAACATACTCACTACTTCCTCTGCCAGGAGATTTGCCTTGACATGCTTCCTAATTCATACTCTGCCTCCTTTAACCTTCTCCCACCAGTGGCAAAGAAATGAAAACTCCCTTTTCACCACTGTTTATTAGTGCCTGTCTACTGTGAATCAGGGTTCAGTTTAATGGAAATGAATTATTTCAGTAGCAAAGTGTGATCAGTATAATTTTACCTGTCTTACAAATAAGGAAACTGAGACACAGATAACGGGTCGTGTGACATGATTATGGTAGATAGAATAAGGATCCTCCAAAGATGTTCATGCCCTACTTCCTAGAACCTGTGAATATGTTACCTTACATGGCAAAAGTGACTTTGCTCCTATATAGTTAAGGATTTTGAGATGAAAAGATTATGCTGGATTATTTAAGTGGGCCCAACATAATCACAGAGGTCCTTAAAAGAGGAAATCTGAAGGGTTAGAGTCAGATGAGACATGGTGATGGAAACAGGTTAAAGAGAGACAGGTTTGAAGATGCCATGCTCCTGGCCTTGAAGATGGAGGAAGAAGCCACAAGCCAAAGAATGCAGATGACTTCTAGAAACTGAAAAGACAAGGGAACAGATTCTCCCCAGAGCCACCAGAAGGAATGTCACACTGCCCACACTTTGAAATTAGAACTCAAAAATTTTAACAATTTTTTAATGTTTATTTTTGAGAGAGAGAGAGAGAGAGAGAGAGAGAGAGAGAGAGTGAGCGGGAGGGGGGCAGAGAGAGAGGGATACACAGAGTCTGAAGCAGGCTCCAAGCTCTGAGCTGTCCACATAGAGCCCAATGTGGGGATGGAACTCAGGAACTATGAAATCATGACCTGAGCCAAATTTGGAAGCTTAATCAACTGAGTCACCCAGGTGCCCCTAATTTTTTTTGTTTATTTCAAACAAGTGAGGGAGAGAGAGAGAGAGAGAACATGAGCGGGAGGGGCAGAGAGAGAGGGACACACAGAATCTGATGCAGGCTCCAGGCTCTGAACTGTCAGCACAAAGGCCAAAGCAAGGCTTGAACCCGGGAGCCGTGAGGTCATGATCTGAGCCAAAGCCGGATGCTTAACCATCTGAGCCACCCAGGCACCCCTGAAATTCGAGCTTCTTACCTCTAAAATTGTAACATAACAAATTGGCATTGTTTTAAGCCACTAAGTCTGTGGTAATTTGTTACCAAAGCAAAGGAAGCTGATACATTAAATTTAACAGCAGGTAATTTTGCCAGTGATTTCTGTTTTTCCACATGTAAACAATGCACTCTATAGACATGTAACTGAACCCTATCTTTCATGACATTGTTGACCCCTTCTTTGTGACTCTCTTCCCTTGCATCTCAGATAGTAGACACCCTTAACCTCTTCCTCCTTCTCTGATCATTTTGTCAATTATGGGTTCCATCTTTTATTTATTGTCTTCTAAATATATTTCTCTTTCCTTTCCATCTCCTAGCTTCCCTTTTCTTTACTCCTTTTCATACTGTCCCTAACATTCACCCCTCATCACTCCTACTTTTCCCCTTTATGCTAATGATTCCCAAAGATGTCTCTTCTCTAATCTTTAGGCTCCCTATTCATATCTATCCTTGGAGAACTGAGAACTAAGGCAGAGAAATTTTTAAATACAGCTATAGACCAAAGACCAATAATCTTCAAAGGTACAATAGATATGACCTTTCAATAGGGATGATAAAAGTCAGAAGACTATAGATTGACATATTTTTTTAAAAAAATAACATTTATTTATTTCTAAGAGACAGAGCATAACCAGGGGGAGGGGCAGAGACAGAGGGAGACACAGAATCTGAAGCAGGCTCTATACAGGCCCTGAGCCGTCAGCACAGAGTCTGACGAGGGGCTCGAACTCACAAGCTGTGCTGAAGTCGGCCACTTAACCGACCTAGCCCCCCAGGTGCCCCATTAGGAGATAACTTTGAATGTTAACTGAAAATGTAGAACCCGATATGATGTGTGTTAACTATGATATTAGTGTTTGGATACCTAGATACATGACAAGAATGAATGATAATGTGAATAAAAATGAACACATGCTCTGTGATGAAACTCCAATGCTTCGTTAATTCTATGATTGTGAAATTTTCATTTAGGACTTTCACCACAACTTCAAAGAGAATTGTAAGTTAACATCATCTTCAATAATTGCGCCAGTCCTGGAGAATTGTGGGTACCTGGACGGGAAATCCCTAACATTTCTGTGACTCAAGCAGTGGTTCATTCCCTATATTGGACTGTGTTAGCAAATCCTACCCCATCCCGCCAAGATAGATATCTCCAGGACTGAGAAAGTGAAAGACCATTGCAGAACTGGAAAGGGTCCCATTTCCAGTTCCATCTTAGAACAGCAATGGGTACATATGGTCATTCCTGCAAAGACAAAGCACTTCCACTCAGAGATCCATTTGGAATTGGACTCTGCAGACATCTACTCTTTGCTCTATATGAATGGTCTTTTAAAAGAAAGTGCTAGGACAATGATTAACACAGAGTTTCTGTTTTGTAAGTTACACCTGCAAGAATGCTAACGTAGGGAGGATGTAGGAACTCTAAGATGAGTTCTGGCCTGTTTTCAGATCAATTCCTTTCTCCTCGTTGGTCAAAACATTTATTATATCCCTGAGGTCTGTTTAAGTTGAATGGGTGAAACATGGTATTCAAGGGGTCTCTAAAACATAGGATGTTGCCTGCAACATTTTGGGTTGTCTACACACATATGCACCTGGGAGAATGAGGGAGAAAGTCTTTCTGATCCTCAAGGGAGAATCGGACTGAGGAATCAATGGTGTGAACATGCCATGCAGGAGTAGGAGCACCTAAATCACGTTATTCACTCATTTATCAAATTTTCACTGAGTAATGTCTGTTTCATGGTACCTTCACTACTTCAGAAACTGGACTGTTTATGAGCATGACAGTGTCAAATATACAATCTTGTCTTCATAGAACTCCAAATTCTGGTGCAGGCAAGAAAAAAATTCTGACATGAAAACAAACAAGTCATGTGTTTCTGTATTGCATAAGTAATCTGCTGGTAGTCTACAATGAAAAAATGTGCACTGTATAAGATAAAGTTGATTCTAGAAGTTTGAGAGGCTCTATATTTTCACAAAGACTATTATTAAAAATGTTTTATAAAATTCTGAACCTTTGAAAAGGTCTGCCTGTGTTGTAACATAGGTCAGCACTTCATTCCCTCTTTGCTGAATAATATTTCATTGTGCAGATACAGGACAGTTTATTCATGCCTCAGTTGATGAACATTTGCTGCTGTTAGCACTTTGGGGTTATTGTGAATAAAGCTTCTGTGAACATTCATAGACAAGTTTTTGTGTGGACATATCTTTCATTTGTTTAGAAAAGTGCAGTTGCTGGGTCCAAAGTTAAGTCCCTATGTCCCTATTTGAATACCTGCAAGACTGTTTTCCAGTGTGACTACAATTTTCCATTCCACCCAGCCAGGTGAGAGGGTTTCAATTTCTCCATCGTTTCACTGACAGTCTCAGCATGTCTTTTTGGTTATAGCTATACTGTGGCTATGAAAGTATATATGGTGGTTTTGGTTTCTGGGCTTTTGATGACGAGGGTTGTTGGACACGTTTTCCTGTCCTTAATGGTGTTCTGAATACCTTCTGCAGAGAATAATCTTTGGCACTCATTTGTCCATGTTTAAATGGAGTTCCTTGTCTTCTTATAAATGAGCTGTAATGTACACTAACAATGTTTCTCATTAGCTCTATGAACTGTAAAGTTTTCTCTAGAGTGTGGGGTGTCCTTTGAATCACTAAAGTTTTACCTTTTAGTGAGGTCTAATGTATAGATATTGGAGTCCTACTCAAAAGTTATTTAAGCATTATCACATATCCATGTCTGCATTGTGGTTGTAGAAACTAAAGGTCACATGGGAAAGGGGGAAATTTCGAGTATGTTCAGCTTTGGTATAGATCCGATAGATTTCATCAGGGAATATGTCATTTCCCCGACCAAATTTTTAGTTATTACTAATTTTTGTTTGTTCTCATTTCATTTCTAAGACCTAGCTTTGTTTTCTTGATTTTTCTATTGTCTTCCCATTTTTAACTTCATTGAACTTCTACAGTAATTGTTACTTCTTTCTTCTGTTTGCTTTGGGTTTATGTTGTTCTTCTTTTCCTAAGATTATTGTTGCAGATCAGTCTTCTTTCTAATACATACCTTCAGTGCAGTGAATTTCTTCTTAAAAACTGCTTTCACTTCATTTCACACACTTTCAGGAGTTGTATGTTTTCATTTCCATTTAGAGGAAAACGTTTGAAATTTCTCTTCCTGCTGCTGCTGCTTCTTTTTCTTCTCCTTTTTTTTCCTCCTTCTCTCCCTCCTCCTTCTTCATCCAGCGACACTATTTCCTCATGGTTAGGGCAACAAGTACTTTTAAAAGAGAATTCTTTCAATTCCTCTATCCCATCACTGAACAAAATTTGTTATATATTTTCATTATTTATAAACTATCATCAAAATTATTTTTGCAATTATTATATTAAGAAATGAGTCTTTAAATCAGCTTAAAAGAAGAAAAATAAGACCCTAAGGACAATTTTACCTTCATTTCTTCCTTTCCCTAAAACCCTTTCTTTGTGTGGAGTCAAGTTGCTGACATATATGTTATTCTTCCCTCTGAATACCCTCTTTAAGATACCTTGTAAGGAACATTTAATGTTGGCAATTCCAATTTCTATTTATATTAGAAAGACTTTATGTCTGCAGCGGTATTGAAGGAAAAATGTATTTGATTCAGAATTCATCTAATTAATTTTTTCTTTCTACACTTTAATCCCACTGTCTTCCTGCTTGCATGGTTGCTGAAGATAAATCCAGAATAACTCATACTGGTTCTTCTACACATAGGACTTTTCCCCTCTGTCTCCTTTCAAGCTTTTTTTTTTTTCCTTTTTGTCTTGATTTACTGCCCTTTGCAAATGCTTTACAAAGGTATTGATCACTTGGTATTTCTCTTGCTCTGACATTCCTGGATCTGTGGTTTCATACATGTTGAATTTGTCAGCGCTAATTGCTTGAAATATTCTCTGTGCCCCTTCCTTCCTTCCTTCCTTCCTTCCTTCCTTCCTTCCTTCCTTCCTTCCTTCCTTCCTTCTTTCCTTTGTTCCTTCCTTCCACATTCCTCACTCCCTCCCATCCTTCCTTTCCTGTTTTCTTTATACAGATGTTACAATTTTTACAATGTCCTATAGTTCCTGGATGTTCCTTTACATTTCCTTCTGTCATTATTTTCTTCTTTAGTTTGTAAAGATTCCAGTGGCATGGCTTCAACTCACAGATTCTTTCTTCATTCCTGTCCCCAGCTATCCATGAGCATATCTAAAGTATTCTTCATTTCTAATATAGTGTTTATTCCCACCGTTTACTTTACATTCGGTAGAATTTCCATCTCTCTGCTCACATGGCTAATTACACCTTTTCCATTGCAGCCATTAAGGTTTTAATTATATGTTAAATCCATAGCCTAATAACTCCCTACTCTCTGTCATGATCTGAATCTGATTATGGTGCTTGCTCTGTCTCTTCAAACTGTTGCCTTTTGACTTTTAATAAGCATTGTAATTTTTTTTTTTTATTAAAAGCTGAACATAAGGTGTTGGGCAAAACCAACTCAAATAAGTTGGTCTCTAATTGAGTTTTTTATATTCTAGGAGTTAAACTATGTTCTCAGTTCACTGCTAGGATAGATATCCAAGCTACCATTTCCTTTGTTTTTTGTTTGTTTGTTTGTTTGTTTGTTTGTTTGTTTGAAGGATTTTTGCTGTTATTTATTTTGTCTCTCCTGTGTGCTTTGGGTTTCCTTTGATACATCTTCAATAACATCTGAGACTTGGAGTTCTTCAGGTAAAATCCCCTTTTGATACAGGATTTTTAAAATCCCTGTTCATGCAGCAGAAATGTATAGGGGAGGGGGCGTATTGTTCTATGATGAGACCTCAGTCTTTCAGTGAGCCTGTGTCCTTGGGACTTGACAGTGACAGTGCTTCTCAGAATCCTCCTTCCCATGGGGTGAGAGAATTCAAGAGGTAGTTGAGTCCCTTCTTCTGCATGGAAACTGGAGTGACTAGATTTGGGCATTCCCTTTCCCCAGGCCACTTATGCTCCTGTTGCACCCAAGGTGATTGCTCTGCTGAGACACTTTCTTTGAATGAAGGCTTCCTTAAAGAGAACAGAGGGCACTGGGTGTGTTTTGGAATGGTTGATTCTCTTCTCCCTGGTCCAAAGTTTGAAGGATTTTTCTTTGACTTTCACCTTGAGAATGTGGAGGGGTACTGGAGGTAAACCATGGAAGTGTGGAGGCCCCACCCTCTGGGCCCCTGGAAATTTGCTCTTCGCAGCTTGTGCACACTGAGCCTTCAGAAATTCATCATTCAGAGTGGAAGTGTTGCAGCCCAGATCCCTGCTCCTGCAGAAGCCTCTGCTCCTGAATCTCTGACTCTTCTGTATTCACCTATTCTCCAATTATTCTCCAATAATTCTCCAATTATTACAATGATAGTTTGCCCTGTGAGATCAGTTCTCTGTAAATTTTAGGAATTATTTATTTTCAGGTTGTTCTGCATTTCTCTTGTGGTGAGCACGGGAGTGATGATGTCTCAGCTACATACATATCAGACCACAAATTAGAAGTATTTCTTCTTTTTTATTAAAAACCTGACTAATTTTAGTTTGGTTCCTGCTCGAATGGCTCCCTTTCATCCCTAAAGTTGCAGAAAGGAGGAGAGGAACAGAGAGAGTCCTGATATTCAAATCAGGATGCCACAAATCGCATAGGCATATGTGGCAGGCTAGAATCAACGTTTTCCTTCTTTTCCCTGGCAAGAATGCTTCCCACCAGGCCCACAGTATGTAGATGAAAAGTGTACATAGGTGATATGCCTAGGACTTTCAAGCAACAATGTTTAAAAAATGAAACTGTTACATAGAGGAGGCTTTTAGTCTTGGACTCTTGGGTAATTTAATGTGGACTCCTGGTGACAGCTAGTAATGGTAGAAGAGATCCGTCAGAGTGGTGTTTTAGTGGTAGCAATTTCAACAAGCATGGATGACTGTCCTTGTTTATTCCTCCCTTGCGCTTTTGGTATATTCCAAGTGTTATCCTTAAACTCCAACCACACTTTTAAAACTCAGGTGTCCATCCTAACCATCAAGGATTGCTACTTTCTCTAATCCATTAGTTGAGTCTCAGGAAATTTGAATCAGGTCTTTCTCTCATGTTGCCCCTCATGATTTTCCACACTTGATCTACAGAGCACACTCACAGGAGAATTCTGCAGATGAACAAGAGGCAGGCTTTATGACAAATATGGAGAAGTTACGAGGGTCCCGGGAAGAACACAGGCAGAGGGCAGGAGTGCAATATAGGCCGCGGGAGAGTTCCAGATCCAGGACTGTGAGAAAAGGGAACCTGGTTCTCTGTCTACTATGCTGAGGGCTCCAACGACAAAAATTGAACAGTAGCCTCAAACCACCCACTTCCAAGCATGCTGTGCTGTGGGCCTCTAGTTTGCTCCAGGGCCACAGAGGTCAGTGGTAGAGATGCATTTCAAATGGAAACAAGGCTCACCTGTGGTCCAGCCTGGGAGGAAGGTGGACATTGGAAAATTCTAAGGGCAGGAAAATTCTAAGGGAGCACAACTCCTGGGGCTCTCTTCTCCTAGAATACAGTGCATATGTCTCCTGGATTCCTGCCCCCCAGGTCCCTTACGGGCAACCACAGCACTCCTTCGAAGTTCAGCAGCTGCTGGTGGAATGATAGCCCAGGATTTCATGGCCTTGTATAGATTAGATTGAGGTTCCTCGGGGAATGTGCTCAGGATATCCTTCAGGGTCTACAGGGATTATGGCATTAATCTTGTCTCCTCTTTGTGGTCACAAGCCCTGGCAGCAAAAACCCAGGTTTTGGCTGGGTTTCCTGAATTGCCATGTAAGCTATGCAGAGATGGAGAATGTGTGCCCAGGTTTCCTTACCCTTTTCATGACAAACTCACCACATTTGCATTTGCTCCTCTGGTGACAGCAAACCTGCTTACCCTGCTTTTAATCATAAGTTGAGCGAAGGGGTGCTTCTTGAGAGATGGAGGGAAGAGCTGAATCTAGCATGAAAAGATCCATTCAGGCAGGAAACACACAGTGACGGAACCCAGGTAGATCCCCACTTCCTGAGACAGGTCCAACAAGTTGGGCTCAGCCCTGCTGACTCCTTCACCCCCTCCCTTCTGGGCCATTTGGGACATTTTCTCCAGACTTCGTGCTGCAGTAACATGCTGACACTAAGTGTCCAGAGGGACACTAAGAAAGGGACTGAGGGGTTCTGCAGAGAGGTTACATACAAGCTACATATGCAAGTCATCACTGCCTGCATGAAGCCAGGTATGTCAGCATGGGGATTATAAAAGGATTGAATGGGGAGGGCTCCAAAGCGTTGCTTATGGATGGTGGAAGAGAGTTTGTGCAAGACACGGAGGAGGAGATGAATTACAGGCAGCACGTTGCTCCTTTCTTCTGAATCCTTGCCATCCTTGGAGTTGCCTTCCTTTGGACAGGGCATCAACCATGTTCGGGTAGCTGTTGAAAAGGGCAGGGAAGAGTTAGTGGAGGTGAGAACCTGTGGCCCTCTGCTCTTGGAATGATGGATCCTGGCTAAAGGGTGATGGGTCTTCAGTTCTGAGTCCTCCAGACCTCAAGCCCTTGAAACTTCAGGGGAGGAGTGTGTCTCCTATCTAACACTCATTTGTACCATCTCGGGTTATCTCCATGACCAGGAATGAAGCCTGTGTCATCCTGCCCATCCTCCAGGCGCTCACTGTCCCCATGACTGTGCAGGACTTTGCCTAGGTCCCTCCTTGCAACTCACATTTCGTGTTCCCCTTCCTCCTCCCTTCCCAGATATACTCCATTTCCATTCTTCTGACAACCTCCACAATTATACTGTTCTCAAATATGAGGAAAGATAGGTGATTTCCTGGCACCACTCAAACAATCCCTGATCTCTCCTGTTTGTAGAGTACCTGTCATGCATCTGGGCTGCTGGGTACCTAGAGGGAGAGAGTACTGACAGTATCCACATATCCAGTGTCAATTCTGTCACTGAGATGACTTTCCTAGGGACACACGTTAGCCAAAAACAACCTCAACATTTCCCTTAATCTTATGTTAAGTGAACCTTTGTCAATCATGTCTACCATAGTCAAAAAATCTGGAAACACTCTTTCACGGGGAGATCGATATTGAGCTCTGTTCAAAAGGTAGCTAACGCTGTACTAGAAACTTGTGTACTATTCAACATGGATCCTGTGTTGATATAGAAATGCTTCTTAATTTCTATAGTTATTGTACTATGATTGACTTAAGGAATTTGAATTTGTAGCCTTGAAATCACTGAAACACCTGCCTCGACATTTTATACTGTCCTGGTAGTACAGGACAATGAATGAAAAAAAATTATTCTTAATCAACTTAGTAAATTTCCATGGTACCTTCCTCTGGTACAGTAAGAGGTTGCATCCTGATGTGCAACCAGAAGAGGTCTCCTTTCTTTATGGATGTGGTTGTCCTGGGTGGCACATCTTGTGCTTCATTGCTACAGCAATTTTCTGGGAACTGCAGAGAATCAGAGAGTAAGGTTGGTATCTTGCTAGCAGAAGACCATAGAACAATTCATCATACTTTACCCATAATCAACTTCCCGCTCTCCCTACTCACCAGCTGCCCAACAAATCTCATGCATTCAAAATGGACTTAGGAAGATGTTGAGCTTTGGTTTGCACTGAAAAGGGCCCACAGCCAGGTTTGGTGGGCCAGTCCTGATACTTAGCAGGGACACTAATATAAATGCCAGAAAGCAGAGTCACCACATGTGATGGCCAGGGTTGACATCACAATAAGAATCTACACATACTTGAGAGAGACCGGAGAGGGCTCCATTCCTCAGTTTCCTGTTCTCAGATGTGAATATGTTACTATGCTGTGTTCGTTTGTTTCTGTGATGGGGCTAAAAGTGATGTACTACAAGTGGAACCTTGAGAAAAGTAGCGGTTGGGTACTTCACAATTCACAAGATTTAGCCTCTAAAGGGAACTCAAATCATAATTTGGCACTGTTTATATTTATACTGTCTTAGGATAGCTACCTTAAATTGTTTACTTGCAAAAGCCTTCTTCACACTACATCAAGCCCCTCTTTCCACTGGCAGATGGACACAAATGTAAGTGGGGATTCTCCCATCACACTGGTGAGATTCTCTTTCTCCACCTTAATGTACCCAATGTGACTAGAGTGACTTGGGAGGACTCATTGTGGAGCCTCAGATGAAGGGTGTTTTGTGTGAGGAAAATGGCAAGAGTGACATATTATGACCAGTCATGCCATGAGACCTACCAGGAGGTGAGGTCCTATTGTCTCTGACTCTGTGACAGATATTGTGTGATGAGAGATTTGTTTTCCTGGTACATTGACATGTGTTGGGCGTATAATGAACACATTTCAGTTGTACTGTTTGATGCACTTTTACCTGCATAAAAACTCATGATGTAACGGTGATGGGATTTTTTATTGAGATAGTCGACACCATTAATTGCAAGGTTTAGGGGATTATATGTACATCTAGGGAAACTGCATACAAAACTGACACACACAGGCATATGCACACACATGCAAACACACACATACACACAAGCACTGAGAATTACAGGCACATGGTTGCACATGTAGACAGCTATTTCCCGGCACACAAACTGCCATCACCTGATGGCACTACCGCTGCTTCCAGGGATGCTACAATGTGACTATAGGTCTTTTCCGGGAAAACCTCTATGGACTGCCATGTGTCTTCTTCTTATTACGGCAGGAGCTGGAATCAGAGTGGCTCTGCACAAGAAACCTGCAAGAAAGCCCCACCTTTTTCATCTTCCAGATTTCTCCTCACCAAGTGAGGGACTCCAGAATACATACCGCTTTCACATTCTAGAAGGGTGCTCTCCAAGATCAGAAAAGAAAACACTATGAGGTTCAGATCATGCTGTGTTTTGTTTGCATAGCTCTTTTGTTACCTTAGTGACAGGAGCAAACAAGATAGGAAAGAGTGATAGAGGATCCTTATATTGGATCTTTATATCAATGTTATGGCAGCGATGGAATGAAACATAAAGGAAATCAATCAAGGAGAGAGAGGCAGAGCAGATGGGGAGACATAAACAGAAAACAAGAGGAGGAAAAGCTTAAAGAAAAAAAGTATAAAAAAGGAGAGAAGAAGAAAAGATGGGGGTATAAAATAATAGAACAAGAGATGAGAGATAGAATATTCATCCCAAAATGAGAAGGGGAACAATGGAAGTGGCCTAGTTGGTTCTGAATTATTAGAGTAATGGATTTTTTTTTTGTATTTGTTTGTTTGTTTTCCTCCCCTCAATTTCAATCTGGTTATGCCCTTTAGAGTAGTTTAAAATACTACCTCTGTCTTTGGAAAACTGATTACTGAACCCACTTCCTTCACTGCTCTTCACCAGGAGCATGTGTGAGACCTTACTCCAAGTGGAGTCCCTACGGTGGCCATCAGAAATGGCAGAGTTCTCGGATCTGTACGTCTGGTGCTGGGGCAATTTCACAACAGGGTTTGGCTGACTTCCAAACAGGGTTTGCAACACAGGTCTCACTCTGCAGTAAATAAATGTGTGGCATTTGGAGTCTCCGCATTTATGGCTAGGTGGCTCCTCGAGTACAAGGTGGAGTCAATGGCTGGGCTTTACCTCAGGGGCAACCCTTTTGCTATGAACCTTGAAACCAACACATATAGAAAGACACGGCCATCACTTCAATTTCCAGTCTAAGCTTGATGTTCCCGTATCATACCTTGTCCTCCTTCTCTTAGTGTTTTGTAACTGCTTGTTGATTAGTGTTCTGGGGAAAAAAAAAAAGACTCAGAATTGGAATGAAATGGCAAGGGCATAAGTGTTTTCAAGTCCCCAAGAAGATCGTGGAAAATAGCCTTCCCCGCCATTGGGAGATGTTTTTGTTTTGATTTGTTTTGGTATGATTTAGTCATAGAATTAGTGGGACAGCTAGGTTCTTTTTATTTTTCTTATTTCAGCAACTGAATTCTGTAACAAACTCCTATGTATTTTGGATTATGTATGAATTCTTATGTTTTAACTTTTAAACTGTCAGGAAAATCCATTTTTATGAATGTGAAGAAGTGATAACTACATAAAAGAGGGAAGTTTGAACACTCATAACTCAGCAACACGTACACTGCTCTGACTTGCTCTTTTTTAGCACTTCACATTTGTGTTTTATTTTTCCCTCCTTCTATCAGCTCTGACGTTGATGTCATTCAAACATGAAGGTGAGAAGAGTACCAAATGTAAATTTATACCTAAATATAAATGTGCCATGGTGCAGGTCCTCTGAGAGGAGAAGCAATATCAATGAGGGAAACAAACAAACAGAAATAAAAGGGCTTACAATAAATAGACACAAAGCAGACAAACTAATGCATGTATATTAATTTCTTAAAAAATAAAGCTGGAGGAATTGCCCAGAAAATTGAAAAAAAGACATGAAAAGAATAGAATATATGAGAAAAGAAAAAGGGTGATCCCAGGAGTTTCACCATTAGTGCTTAGAGAAAGGCCAACAAAATATATAAAAGGGAAAACAATTCCAAATAAATTCGACAAGAAAATCTCCAGAACCGAAAGGCACACATCATCAGATTAGAAAAGCTCACAGGTATCAAGCAAATGAATAAAATAAAACTAAGAACTACTTAAACCTATCAGAAAATCTAAAAACGGTAAAGAAAAGGAGGAAGTCCTAGAAGCTTTTGGCGTGAGGAAAACATTATCAAACATAACAAAATAGAATTCACCTGCCATCAGATTTCTTAATAAAAATGCGGGATGTTATAAAATAGGGAAGTAATGCCTTTAACCTCTGAAGGAAAGTATTTTCAATCCAGAATTCTATACTCAGGGAAATTATCAATAGAATGGGAAGTGAAAATAAATTAATTTTCAGGTGTACAAGTTCTTTAAATTTATCTCTTTAGATCCTCCTCTTAGGAAGCTACTGTGGGATGTGTATCAGAAAAACAAGAGAGAAAATGAAAAATGAGAAGGACATGAAATCTAGCTAAGGAAGAATCTGAACAGCACAGGAGACCTAAGAAAACCAGAGCAGGGGACAGACACCTGCAGAGTGAAGGTGTTCCAGAAAACAATCAAGGCCAAATAAAAAAAGGAATTCTGCTCAGTCAACTGAAAAATTTACCAATAGGCATTTGAAAGATCTGTTGGAATATTTGGAAAATGTAGTAATGATTCCAAATGAAACTGGGAAAATAGGGGGAGGAAAGGCAATGATTAATTAATTCCACAGGAAAAATGTAAGAGAAAAAAATGCTATCATATATATATACACACACACACACACACACACACACACACACACACACACACTAGATAATGTAATCCCTGACTTCCTGTTAAAAAAGTAATGTTTAATTTTTTTTTGAGAGAGACAGAGAGAGTAAGTGGGGAGGGGCAGAAAGAGAGGGAGAGAGAGAATCCCAAGCAGGCTTCCCACTATCAGCATGAAGCCTAATCCAGGGCTTGAACTCATGAACCTGAGCCACCCAGGCGCCCCTAAAAACAATGTTAAACTATATTGGGAGAATGAGGGAAAGGGAAGAATGTGTGTGTGTGTGTGTGTGTGTGTGTGTGTGTGTGTGTGTCTACATGCTTATTTATGTGTGTGACTGAGGCAAGGTGGACTTAATTGCCATAACAAAAATAAAGTGATAATATCTGAAATTGAAGATTGAAGAAATAGTAATGCAAGTCAATTATTTTAGAATATTGAGATAAGTAGAAGGAACAGCCAGAAGAATTAAAACATTTTAGGGACAAGGTTGGGACATAGAAAAAGTGGAGGGGACTGCAATTTATATTAAAAAAAACTTTTAGAAAATATGTGACGTGAGGGGTGCCTGGATGCCTCCAGTTAAGCATTTGACTTCGGCTCACGATCTTGTTGTTCATGGTTTCGAGCCCTACATCGGGCTCTGTGCTGGCAGCTCAGAGCCTGGAGCCTGCTTCAGATTCAGTGTCTCCCTCTCCCCCTTTACCACTGTGCTATGTCTCTCTCTTTCTCAAAAATAAATAAAAGTATCTTTAAAAATTTTAAAAAGGAAATACATGACTTGAAAGCATTTAATTCATTACTTTAAAATAAAAATAATTTTTAAAAGAAATAAACATAAACTACACCAGTTGTAATGTTTTAATCTACTAACATGAATGTAGGTTTTTTTTTTTTTTATGCTATCAATACCACTCAAGATTGTGAGACAAAACATGGTGTATGGGCTTAAGAAAATGATCCTACAGGGCACTTGGGTGGCTCAGTTGGTTAAGCATTCATCTTCAGCTCAGGTCATGATCTCACTGTTCATGAGTTTGAGCCCCGAAATGGGCTTTCTGCTGTCAGCGCAGAGCCCGCTTTGGATCCTCTGTCCCTCTCTCTCTCTGCCCCTCCCCAACTTGCCCTCTCTCTCTCTCAAAAATAAACAAAACTAACATTTAAAAAAATATAAAAAAAGAAAATGATCCTGATTTACACCTTGATTTCCTGTAAATGAGTTTAAAAAAAAAAAAAAAACAAGGTAGAAGTTTGTTCTATCACAAGGAATTGGGTAAAGGATTTACAGGATTTGCATGTATGACATCTGCCCAGAGGTTGCGTATTATTCAGATTTTGATGAATTTTTGAGAGATATTAATTAAATTGATGAATAATCCTAACTAAGGTGATTAAAATCCAAACATTCATTGATGTATTGTAATTCATAATATCAAACCAGCCCTGAGATAAACTCTGTGTGTGTGTGTACGTGGTGGAGGGGCAGACACGATGACAAGAATCACATAACTTTCCTGTACCCCAAGGATTACTATTGATGCTTCTGATCCCGAGGGCTTACAGATGAACTGTGTTCCACTCCAAGGCATTCTTTACTTTTGGGTAACACGTTATCAGAGGAAACTCTCTCTTTGTGCCATTAAATCGGTCCAGTGTCTCTGTCTTTTGAGGTTTTACCAGTTACACTGACAGCATTTCTGCATTGTTTCTAGTTTCTTTCCCTTTGTTCTCAGCCTCAGTGGTACATGGTTTGTTCAGTTCCCCTCCAGCCTATTTCTCTGCTTATTGCTCAGAGCAGCAGCCACAGGGGTGAGGCCCCCCCACATCAGTAGACAAAGAGCCTAATTTAAATCCTCTCTCATGATTCAGAGTTCAGCTTTGAACCCACTTCTTCATCACAACACGGACCACTTCATCTGTCTCGCAAGATTTCTTCTTAATTCTTTTGTTAAGTGCCTTTATTTAGTTATTTTGATTGTGTTAGCATTCCCGTTTGTTTGATTATGCTGTAACCTTGCAATTATGATTTTTTTTCTCTTAGTGCACCACATGCTATGGCACGAAGAAAATGGTTGCTGAGTGTCAAGTGTTCTGGAACTATTTAGAGGTCAATGGCCCTCTAAAATACAGCACCTGTAATCCTGGTTTGCAAGACAGATGTGCTTTAAAACAAAATACACTCATAAATGGTCTCTGTAGGGATAGCTTATTTTATGCTATGGAAAAGGGAAGGTACTAGAATGTTGAAGATTGCATAACAGGTACCCAGTTTCCTTTGGGATCGAGGGGAAATGCAGAATCAGTTAACTACTCATTACTATGCTTAGAAAAAAGCAGTATTAGCTTTAATCAAAATCATATAACCAACCTTCTTTTTACAGAATACCTAGTCCAAGGGCCAGCCAGTGTTTTGTTTCCCTAGTACAAGCCTCCAGTGCTTGCTGACTGATGGGATAGTGACAATTACCAGTAATAAGTTAATTCAATTCCATCCAATTCAATCAGTAATCGTGTACCAATTACATTGTGCAAGTACACTACTTGCAATACAGTTTTCCTACGACTCAGTTCCTGTCCTGGAAGAGTCACAGTCTAGTAGGAGAAATAAACATATGATTAATTAAGCATACCAGTAGGAAAGAAAACACCACGACGACCATAGTGGCAACTTTCTATATCTGGAGTTAATGCGCTCACAAATGTATACACAAAAGTTTAAAGCACTTCTTAATTTTGAAACATTTTTAAATACTTTTTCTACTCATGCATCTCTCTTTAACCACTATCTAGTGATTTTGAATTCCTCCAGTGATTTTGAATACTCTTCTGGAAACAGGAGTATTGGTGCATTTGTGTGAATATCTTCTGGAGTAAAACTTGATGGGACAAGGTGCTAGATCTCCACTCAGGAGTTTCCATTAACTAAAAAGCACTGAGCTTCAAAATCTAATCCAGGATATTCCCCCATTCTTCCAGAGTTGTCCTTGTCCAGAAAAGCATCATCACATTTCTATCTTCTTGAACATCAGCATTGACAAGAGTCGCCTATGATGCAATTATGTTGGTCCCTGAGTGCCACAGGGTAAACCTCTCCAAAGCCAGTTAAATTAATCAAGAAGGCGAAATGTTAATATGTCAATATGGTGACTAAGCAGGGGAAATTCGTACCCTGAGCATCATCCCGTCTGCAAAACTGGGTCTGATACATGGAATAGCGATATGAAACGTGACTTGATTTGAGAGTAATGTTGGATGATGTGTCATAGCCTGATCAAGTCAGCAATTAAATATAATCAAAAGAGAGAGTTGTTTAAAAATGTTTCTCTACTTCACTTTGGTGGAATACAATTCTACAGAACACATTCAGAATTAAGAGGCGTGTATTTAGCTTAATTAAATATTTAATCACATGTCATCTACCTATTATTTCCACTCTCCAAGTTTCCATAACACCCAGAAGAGTTGGCTAATTTTTAACATTTCTGTTGACTTTCTCCAAATTGAACACTATTGTTTTATGCTTCTATCCACCTTGTGGTTGTCACAAAATCTCTTCCTCTCATTACCTTCAGCTTTGCTGGGGAAACCAAGTGGAATTAGCAATCAATCACAGCATTTAGCAGCTCAGCTGGCCTGAATGAAAAGCTCAGGACACATCCAGGTGAAAAATGAAATTGCTTTGCCTTGTTGCAATCCTCACATATTTCTACTCCACTCCCTATAACCATTTCTTACTCTTAATCAGAAGGAAAAATGCAAGCAGATACATTATGTAAGACAGTGGACTAAAGACCTGGCCCCAGGTAGAGGCCATTTAATTAAAAGGTGTAAGATGAATAGGCTGTAAAATTCAGCTAGTCCCATATAAAAAGTGTTGGCTTAGCAGAACTGAATGATGATCCAAGTTAACACATGTGAATTTGTGGAAAAGAGAAAAACAGCTTTGAAATCTTATTAGCTTTGCTTTTACTTTCGTTATGCTTCACATTCAAGATTACAGGCTAAGGAAAAAAATTTTTTAAACTGAAGAAAGGAAGGAAGAATGGAAAGGACAGATGGAAGGAAGAAGGACAGCAGTCATAAGTATGTAGTTGCAGATTACAATCAAAGAATATTATTATGTTTTGTTTGTTTAGTATTAAGTGCCCATCAGCATATATCTTCATAATTTTCAAACTGTTTCAATAGTAATTAGGAACAACAAATGTCTGGACTGTGGCTTCAAAATAGCTTATCCCATCAACCCTCAGTTTGTTCTCAGTTTTTAACAGTCTCTAATGCTTTGGCTCTCTCCCACTCTAACCTCTTTTTTTTTTTTTTTTTTTTTGATGGGGGGTGGGAGGGAGGGCAGGGTGGGTGATGGGTATTGAGGAGGGCACCTTTTGGGATGAGCACTGGGTGTTGTATGGAAACCAATTTGACAGTAAATTTCATATATTAAAAAATAAAAAAAAATAAATAAATAAATAAAGTACTAGCACCAAAAAAAAAAAAAAAAAATAGCTTATCCCAGATTTACGATAACAAAGAGGAATTTTGCGATGTTTGCTAGGGGGCACTGTGAGGCCATCTTCACCTTGTTTGTTCCTTTGAGTTGTTAGTGGTTGGTCCATTTTAATTATCTGTGTTTCTGTGAGACATGAAGTATTACATTGTTAATTATGGAGTTTTCAGCCTCATAATGGTTTTTGTCTAACTACTTTGACTCCAGGTATTTCCTGTGCCCTTCAAAATCTATGTTTTCTGGTGGGATTTGGGTAAATTGAAAACACTAGATTATAGTGGGGCTTCATCTGGGAAATGTAACCGAATCCCGCCTCCACTATGAAGAGTGACATTCGGGGTGCCTGAGTGTCTCAGTAGGTTAAGCGTCCAACTTCAGCTCAGGTTATGTTCTCACGGTTGGTGTGTTCCAGCCCCGTGTTGGGTTCTGTGCTGACAGGTCACAGCCTGGAACCTGCTTCAGATTCTGTGCCTCCCTCTCTCTCTGGCCCTCCCCTGCTCATGCTCTGTTTCTCTCTCTCTTTCTTGGTCTCAAAAATAAGTAAACAAAAAAAAAAAAAAAGAAAAGAAAAGAAAAAGAAAAGTGACATTTGTTTTCCTCTAAAGTCGCCAGGTCTAAGCACATCACAGAGTTTGGTGTTGAACATCTGAATCTTGGGACTTGTATACTGAAAAGTATTCCTTCTATTCTGATATAAACATAATAGATTTTTGAAAGCAAGATGCTATCCTCTCTATCATCAGCAGGGCCTGGGTTCACCGACCACAATGCAGTTAAATAATAAGAATATTCATAAGCACCTGGGGGACTCTTGATTTGGAGATTTTAATTTTCTAAGGGAAACAAAAATAGTTTCTGAGGCACTGCTGCTCCGACCTCAGAGCACCATAACTGAGCCAATTTAGGTTCTTCTGAGTCCATTTGTCCACAGCAGAGTTCTCCTAACTAAAATGTATTTGGTATTTTCATGGTCCGGGTAAGGCCACTCAACAGTTGAATTCTTTCATTCAAATTCTCAGAAATTAAGAGAACAATTTTAGTGTAAATGCTCCAACAAGAAGCAGACACAGAACACTCACAAGGTCAGCAGAAAATGGAGAATTCGTAGCTTGAACATCTCTAGCAATTTCAGACATGAGTAGTCTAAGCTTAATTTATAGGGGGTTAAATCAATCATTTGCTTGCGAGTTCGAGTAGCAGTCAATAGATTTTGCAAGGCAAAGGGCCACCCAGATGGCATATATTTGTAAATCAGTCCTTCCCAAAACTTGAAACTAAAACTCATTTCATTTCTATGAGGCCCAGTTCTTAGGGTGGGCCCTCTGTGGTGACCAACAGACATGTCTCCAAGGTATAATGGAAACTTCTCTATCCATCACATTCAATTATTTGGGTGGGCAACTGTTACCAACTCAATACCTATTTCTCATTTACTTCCTTACTAACACAGTACCAATTTTATTGGGTGTGGCGATTGTCCAGCTAAAAACCCTTTTCCCAACCTTCCTTGTAGCTAACATTTCCCATGTGAAACAGTTCTGACCCACGAATTTGAAAGAAAATTTTGTTGGGTGCTTCCAATGAGACATTTAAAATGGGACAAACTTGGCTGGCTTGTCTGTTATCCTTTCATCTTTTCCACGCTCCTTTATTTCTGGAATATAGATTCAATGATGATACAGAGTAGGAACCATCTTGTGACCCATGTGGGCTGGCTGAGCACCATGGCAGAAGGTGCTTCCCGACAGCCTGTGCCAACACTGGACTCCCTAACTCACTCTTGACTTCTCATTACCTGATAAATAACACCTCTACCTCATACAAGCCACTGATATTTCAGATATCTCTTTAATGAGGCTGACCTAAGTTCTTATCTGGTACGTACACCCTATAGCAAAAAAAAAAAAAAAAAAAAAAAAAAAAATATATATATATATATATATATGAGCAATTGACATAATGAACAGCAAACTTTAAATTTCTTCAGTTTCTTATTTTATTTTGAAAAATTCAAACATTTTATTTTTTATACCATAATATACCTAAAGTAAAATCGATGACCTGGGGGAGGGGGGGGAAGGCGCCTGGGTGGCTCAGTCAGTTAAGCATCTGACTTCAGCTCAGGTCATGATCTTGTGGTCCTCAAGTTTGAGCCCCATGTCAGGCTCTGTGTTGACATCTCAAAGCCTGGCATCTGCTTCGGATTCTATGCCTCCCTCTCTGCCCCTCCACCACTCACACTGTCTCTTTCAAAAATGAATAAATGTTAATTTTTTTTTTAAATTGATGATTCAGGTAATGTGGCATTTATCCTCTGCCTTCTGATAGCACATCATGTCACTGTGTATCCAATACGGAAGATACAAGATTGGAATAAAGTCCAGGAAGTTTGCAACAACGTGTATCCCATGAAAATGCCATCAGTAGGTTAAGCTTTCATGTTCTCATATCTAAAATGGGAATAAAATATTTAAAACATCTCATTGTGAAAAAGAATACATAAGATGAAGCTAAATCCCCTAACACTGTGAATGGAAATCTCTGCCCACATTTCTATTGAATGAAAGACTGAAGAATAAAATAAAAAAAGTTCAGTTATCTGAAAGGTAACTTTAACACTAATGAGAAAATCTAAAGTGGAAATGGAGCAGTTCAAATCGAAGTGTCTCAAGGTAGATAGACTAGATGGAGTAGACCACACCAACTGGACTTGTGTTAAGAGCCAGGAGCATTCTAAATTCAAACAAAAACAACATGAAGAGCAAAGTCATGTACAGAGATATCCTCTAAACTCATAAAAATTAAAAATGACTATATAAGCCTATACTTATCAATACAGATTAAATATCTTTTTGACAAATCAAGCCTGAAATCCTTAGCTATCAAACAGTTGGCAAGTTCCATTTGTAGGGCTTCATAAGTCACCTACTGCCAAAATACAGAGATTGCCTGTGTTTCAGACCTAGAAAAGGCATAGCATATGATTGATTTGCAAAGAAAAATACTCTAGGATATTTCATAAATGAAGAAATTAATCATGTTTTGACTTAGGCCTAGATTTGATGTGGTGGAAAACAAAAAACAAAAACAAAAGGCCAATGTAACACAACACAAAGGAATATACAAAAGATATTAAAATCCATTGGACAATGAATTTATATAGTATCCGAGGAGTCATGAAGTTGTATAGAGAAAACATCTTCTATATTCATTAAAGCTGCTGAAATGGAAACTTGACTTTTGATTGACTATCCCTTTCTGATTAAAAGGAAGGTGGTTTAGAGGCCATGCGGTTTAATTAAAAAATGGCACTGGATTGAAAGTGAAGATCACGGCTCTAATCCCAGCTCAATCTTTAACATATGACCTTAAAAAGGTACTGTCTCTAGGTCTTGGTTTATTCAACAGAAAATGAAGGTAATAATAGCTACACTACAGGTCTGCAATGGAGACTGAATCAGATAATATACGTAGAAGTTTGCTAGCAGAGGACTTAACCTTATAGAAAATATTTCAAAAACATTCCTTTCTTGACTTCAGTGAGTTAGTGTCGTGCCTGATGGGGTGCAGTAGAGTCAGTATTTTTACTGAGCAAACCCAGTTGCAGAGTATGCTCCAATCTGTCCATCGCACTGCACAAAGGGAACAGAGATGGAGGGAGGGTTATAAATCTGGCTACTGGGGCGCAGTAACCCACAGCCACTGCATATCATGAAAAGGTTATTATGGGTTCACACTTTTTTGGGGGCAAGTGTCTCTAAGGAGTCTTATCAAGTGAATTGGGCAGGGTGGCCAGAGATTCTAGGAAATATTCAAGGTCAAGACTACTAGGAATATGGTTCTAGGTGACAAGTGCCTTCAGAAGAGAACCAATCCAGTTACTGAGAAGCTGGTGAAAATACTGAGCAGGCTTGTAAGAAAGAGCAGGACAGAGGATCAGAAGAGGATTCCTTTCCCAGAAGGCCAGGGACACGACAAGCTCAAATTTATAATCCTTGGTTCCAAGGTTTCTGTATTTGTCATTTTAATAGATTCTGCCAACTTTACCTCCTTGGGAATTTCACAAATTCACACTTCTATCAACAGTTTGCAAATCACAGGTGTGTTCTCAAACTTTTTGAGTTTTCCTGATGTGGCAGTGAAAACTCTGTATGTTGTGGTACCCTGTTTGTCTGTCTAAAGGTATCATAAGTTGGGTCTTACTTTCTCCCACTTTTATATCCTGGTGGATCATACCTAGGAATTTTTGACAAATGTTAAGTTCAGCATTACTCCGTGAGAACAAGTAGCCAAGGAAAGAAAGCATGCACTCTTGTATCCAAACAAGCCTGACATCAAAACTCATTTACCCAATTACTTAGCCGTGGACCTTTAGGAATTTATTTCATTTTTCAGCTATAATTTCCTCCTTTGTAAGTGGCATTATTGAATCGTGGGATTTACTGAAAATCTTATAAAGCACCTGTCATTTATCATGCATATAAGGTCCAATTTTTAAAAATTTAAATGTTTTTAAAAGTATTAAATTGTGATTGGGTGAATGTGTGTGTATATTTGTGTGTCATTTCATGCTAAAATGCTTTTTATCCTATTTGTGCATTCTTTTGGAGGTAAGATATCTAAATTCATTAATACAGAACAAGTTATGCCCTAGACATTTTAGATAAGCAATGTGAAATGCATTTACTGATAATGTGTAATTAAATCAGTAAGTTAGATTGTTATGCCAGTAAACTTGGTTTCCTTTAGGGTTTCATAATAGGTCCTAATTCCAACTTCTTTCGCAATAACTTTGCCTAAGTGTTTGAAAATGGTACACGAGAATAGAATTTCTAGTGGTGGCAGTTTTACACACTCTCAGTCCTTTCTCTCCAAACTTAGTACATCATTGGATACAAGACTGATAAAAGAGGTCTCATTCCTGTTATCTGTTACTTCCCATTATGTAAGACAATTGAATTTCCATTCTCAGTTTTTGGGAGATTTGCACGTTTCCAACTGCTAGGAAATTTAGCCCTAATCCTTCTAGTGAAAGTAGAAAAAAAATCTACATCCGAACTTAATCTTATGCCATGCCTTCCACAAAGTTTACTTAATTTCCCAGTACCCTTTGAGTCTATTTTGAGTCTCTTTTACCTCCTAGTACTAACCAAAAATCGTAATTCTATATATGTGTGTATATTTCCTTTTAAAGATTGCCTTTTCACCACTAAAACACAAGTACCATGTAGTTAGGGATCATGTTTGTTTTATTCACCGCCTTACACTGCCATACAATTCCAAAAATTGTATTCAGCCTGTAGTGGCTATTAAAACATATTTATTGAACGAATAAATACATTCCCATGCCTTCAGATATCTTTATGCCCCTCTTAGGAACAGATTACTAATCACATCATGGTTTAGTTCAAAGTCCTTCTACATGGTCTCTCTTTTTCTTTTTAAACTGTATCTTCCTAAAACCTAGCAATTTTTATTTCTTCTCTCTGGGCTGATATGATTCTCTGAGTTTCATTTTTCCATGTTAGATAGTTTCCAAATTAATTAAAAAGCAATGAAACAAAATATTTATAGTCTCAAAAGCATGAGCATATAACGCTTTTATTTTTGCACTATAGCTATTGGTAAAAATATAAGACTATGTTTCAGTTCAATAAGTTTCTCTGACTGTCTGGTAAACGCGGCAATTGTTTTTTGGCACTTCCTGACATATACCGAGAGAATAGAGCTTAAGAGCCTATCTTTGTCTCATAGGATATAAAAATCAGTATGACAACTGTCAACTCTCCAAAAGACCAGGAGAAAATTCTGTTAATCCAACAAAGCTAAGTTTATTACTGTAATAAAGGAAACTACAACTTTGACAGAGTCTTTGTGGCACTTCAGAAGGGGAAAATCTGGGAGGTGGGTAATATTTGTATACTTTTAGGTTATGAAAGGGGGAATTTTAAGTTGGGTCTTACCAGCAGGGGAACTGGTTGGGACTGGGCAGAGTTTATGAAATGACTATTTTCGATTGGCATGCACAGAGAAGTGAGGGTCTTGAAGTGGGTATGATGAGTAAGCTGTTAGTCTCTGTAAGTAAGCTATTCTTGTTTGTTTATAGTCCTATCTCCCAGGAGCAAGTATTCCTGGAGCAAGTACCTAAGTTTACTTTGCTTATTCTCGATATTATTTAATGGAGTCAGAGGAAGTATGCCTAGCCCCAGTATTGTTTAACACAGGAATAGATGCGATGCCTGGGTGGCTCAGTTGGTTAAGTGACCAACTCTTGATTTTGACTCAGGTCACGATCTCATGATTTGTGGGATCAAGTGCCATGTGGGGCTCTGTGCTGTCATCATGGAACCTGCTTGGGATTCTCTCTCCCTTTCTCTTTGCCCTCCTCCCAACTCATGGGCACCAACTCTCTCTCTCTCTCTCTCTCTCTCTCTCTCTCTTTCAAAATAAATAAATAAACGTTTTTTAAAAACCACACAGGAAGAGAAAATCATTTTGTTATCACGTTTCAGCCCTTTCTTGATTCATCAGTGTTAGCTGAGAAAGACTCTATTATCATCTGAACACAGGATAAATCTGTATCTGTATATTTTTTATGGTCATGGTTGTGTATAATGTTTCTGTCAATAATCATTTCAACTTAAGTTTCAGACTTTCTTCTATATTTGTTGGAAGATAATTTATCGTATTGTTTGCTAGAACTATAGCTGTGAAACAACATTTAAGACTGGAGATTATTATACATCTGGGTGCTGTGACACAAATACTAATCTCAATGATTATTATCAGGACTGTAGACCACTTCTAGGCCAGCCATAAAGAGTCCTCAAATGAAATCTTGAGAATAGATCAAATCCCACATCTAAATGGTGCACAAAACCATACAAGGGGTTGTTAGCTACATTTATGAATCTTTTATTCCTTAAATGTTCTTAGATGCAAGACAGATATTCCTCAAATATTAAAGATACAAGAGAGATCTTTTTCTTGGGGGGCTGGATGGCTCATTTGGTTAAGTGTCAAGTGTCTGACTTCAGCTCAGGTCATGATCTTGCAGTTCATGGGTTCAAGCCCCAGTGTTGGGCTCTGTGCTGACAGCTCAGAGCCTGGAGCCTGTTTGAGATTCTGTGTCTCCTTCTCTCTCTGCCCCTCTCCCACACACGCTCTGTCTCACTCTGTCTCTCTCTCTCTCAAAAATAAATAAACATTAAAAAATTAAAAGAAGATCTTTTTCTTGATCATCAATTCTTGAATCCTCAAATTTAGCTGCTTTTCTACCTTTTCTGTAGCTTCATTATGTACTATACATATTACTTTAGCACTCTCTGGAGCAGTCCCATGTACAAAATAGCAGATTTCCTCTTCTTTTTCCTGAATGTAATGCACTGTGGAATCATTAACATCGAACACATGGTAAACACCACTGTAACTAAACCTGAGTGAAGCCTATCTAACACATATTTTCTAATAAGGCACATCACGGCCTTCTTGTGCTAAGGGATACTAAACAGAACTCTAGAACTACACTTGAAGAGAGTTTAAAATGGCAAAATCACAACAAAAACACAAAACTGCAAAAGGCTTGGCATTAAATATACATCAAAAAGGGCACTGTTTACGGTATGAACACTTAAACAATAAGGCAGCATGTTGCCTTCAGTGACTTCGGAATGTGTTTAAGAATGTGTGTGAGGGGCACTTGGGTGGCTAAGTCGGTTAAGCATCCAACTTGCGCTCAGGTCATGATCTCGCGGTTGGTGGTTTGAGCCCTGCTTCAGGGTCTGTGCTGATGGCTCAGAGCCTGGTGCCTGCTTCAAGTTCTGAGTCTCCCTCTCTCTCTGCCCCTCCCCCACTCATGCTCTGTCTCTGTCTCTCAATATTAAATAAACATTAAAAACAAAAAAGACTGTGTGTGAGAACGTGTACGTCGGATGCCTCAAATCTGTCATTGCTCGGCACATGTTGGTGAATGACTGAATATTGCCATGGATATTAATTTGGGGGATTACAAATAAATTTTAGCGAGTAGCCAATTTCACAAATACAGAATCCATGAATAATGAGGATGAACTGTATGTTAGTGTGTTTAGTTGGATGCTCCATTTTTCCAGGGCTCTTGTTACTTTTTCCTCATTCTTTTTTTCTTTCTGCTCTCAGATTGGATGATCCTTACTAATCTAGCTTCATGGTTACTGATTTGTTCTTCTCTCCACTCCTGTATACTCTTGAGCCCCTCAAGCACATTTTGTAATTTGGTCATTAGACTTCCGAACTCCAGAATTTCCTTTTGGTTCATTTTATAACTTTTATTTTTCATTAATATTCTCTAATAGATGAGACGTTAGCATCATACCTTCCTCTAATTCTTTAAGCCTGGATTCCTTTAGTTCTTTGAACATATTTATAATAGCTACTGTCTGCTAAGCACAACATTAAGGCTCCACTAAAGGCGGTTTCTGTTGCTTACCCTTTTAAATCCTGAGTGTAGGTTACACCTTCTTGTTTATTTGCTTGTCTCATAATTCACCTTTTTTTTGTTCAAAACTAGATATTTTGGTAATATATTGTAGAAACTCTGATACTGTCACCCTACCTCCAGGGCTGTCGTTGTTCGCTTACTTGTTTATTTTGGGGGGTACATGACTGAACTAGTTGAGTGAAAACTATTTTTCCCAAAATGTGCCACCTCTGACGTTGCTTCTCAGAGAGTGCAACTGTGGCCATGTACACAGGTACCCTAACTTCTACTCCACTGGCTTGACAATAGTTTTACTTTGACTGTCTCTTTCCATGAATGCCCTCTTAAGCTACTGGCTCTGTCTGCCTATATTGGTATCAGACCCAGCAGTTAGTCTACGCTCATTTCTAGCTGATTGCGCTATTGTTTTTGGCAACCCGCTGATAAATAAATGACTCTGAAGTCTGACCCAATCCTATCTGAACAAAAATGGTCTGACTCCTGTTTGTAGGAAGAGACTTTGAGGCTAAACCTTAAGGCTTCCTTCAATCCCAGGAGAGCCCTTCTTTGCTGCTTCTTTCTTCAGTTATTTCTGTTAACCTTCTAGCTGTTTTCTTTTCTCTTACTGCTGTTACAGAGTCACAAGCCCCCTACTAATTGCCCACTGTCAAAATCTCCACTGTTTTCTATCATGCTCTTACACTTGAACTTCTCCACACTCTGTCCCATATGAAGTGCGTCTTTTAGGGAGAACTATGGAGAGTTTGTCCGTATGACCTTCCTTTTCCCCCTGGGAAGAACATGGATGCTAGTGCTCCAGAGGTGGGATGAGGACAGTAACCCATTTCACTTACAGGGACATCCATGTTCTATGAACAGAGTTGTAGGCAAAGAAAGCCTCTGGTCTTCTTGGCTTTCTTCTCTTATCATGTAATTTTTGCTATGCACATGAAATGGGTCAAGAATGATTAGGACCCAGTATTCACAGCCTCTCATGCCTAGTAGAGAACTTCCTATGACAAGGGACTGGGGGAGAAAGAGGACCCATAACTTCTGTGTCAGTTTTGGCTGGAATAGAGCTTCTGCAACATGGAGCTGGGAGAGGCGGGGATGAGAAATACTGGTAGCCTGCCCCTCTTGGGGAGATGCCCTAACACTACACTTGGAGCTGTAGTGAAAGAGCTCCCCATTCTCTTAGCTTCACATGCTTAGAGTAGAGCTTCCATCATTCTGACCTGGGGAGATAAAGGGAGAAAGTCATGGCTCAAATTTACTGACTATTTCTGTTCTTGCTGCCAAGATTTAGCTTTTGTTGAATAAATATTTCTCCACTTACTGAATGACTTTCGGGGGATTTAAAAGTTTGTTTGTTTTTGTTTTGTTTTGTTTTGTTTTTAGCTTTTCATGTTACTTTAGTTTACTGGGAAGAGGATCTACAGAGCTCCTCACATGACTATTCTACAAGTGCTTCTGACCTGGTATTATTTTGTATAGATGTTATCACTATTTACACATTGTTACATTGAAATACTTTTTCTATCTCTGATTATTGTTCTAAAAGCTTTTATCATGACAGAGCGTATGTCATCATTTGTAATCTATTATGATCATCATTCATGTTGGGAGACCGTCTCTTCCAAGACTTCCAGTTGGGCATCGAGACATAAGTTTTTTCTGCTTTCTTATTTCCATCCTTAATTAAAGTTTCAACCACAGTGTTGGCAGGTACTAAACATGGGCATAAACAGAGAATAGATACCCAAGCCAGACGCTTAATTTTTCTAGCCCTAGTTTCTCTCCTCTTCAAGATCATTGCTCTAGTCCAGGAACTGTTTCTATCTCTCTCTTTGCTGTATGGTGTGAAAACAGCTCTCATTTCATCAACCCATATCTTCCATACTCTGTTTTGGTTTTGTTCTGTTTTTAAATAAAAGCTGTATTAAATCCACAAACACTTGCTTAAACCTCTTAAACCCAAAATGACTTGCTCTCTCAAAATTCACAAGTGTTAGAAATCACAAAGGTTTTTATTTTCAATAAATTGCCTTTTCAGTAAGTTTTCAATAACCCAACAAAGAATGTGGCTGCTTATTCCTGCCTACCCTGAAGGGCAAGGCATAACGAAAGCTGCCAGAATGGCCCAACCGTTGACAGTAGGGCAGTCAATGAACACAACAAAACTTGGACAAAGACATGTCAAGTAACATTTCAAAATATTACCCTGCTATGACTTTAGAATTGCTCAGCAAATCACATGATCTTTTTATTGGCGAGGGCGACTGTGGGATGGTAGGATGGGGAGAGGGTGGCTGCTAGTGAAAGCTTGCTTGGTTCCTTTTTTCTGTAAAAACCAAATGTAATTGAGAAGAGAGAGAAGAATAAAGGAATGAGTTACTTTGCTTTCGTATGTTTTCTTTTAAAGTAGTGATTTGTGCAACCTGTTTTTCCTTAGCTCTTTTCAGAGTTTCCATTCCTGGATGACGGGTCCAGAGTTCCCTCAATGTCTCGGCCATGCCATGTTCATCTTCTGTGCATTTGTAGAGGCTGTGGTTTCTTCATCCCGTCTGCATGGGCTTTCGTTGAGCATTCATTCCCTGCTTTTTTAAGTGAGTTCCACTTGGTTATTTCATGCCTCATTTTTTAGTATGTCTGAAAGTCTGCACCACCAGAGCAGAAAGGGCAACTTTTCACTGTAAGGAAGCTAAGCGCTCATTATAAACTATTTTTACTTATTAGAAAACAAAAGGGAACATTTTCTAAGAAGATAAAATAAAATGAGAAAGCTGCCAAAATTGTTAATCATCCCTTCTCCAGATCAGAGCACCCATGTATCCAAAAACCAGGGGGAAAGCTTGAGGGTCATGAAATCTAGTGTGGGAGGATAATCTTTTCATATCTTCCCTGATTCATTTCTCCTGAAATTTCCAACTTTCTTTTTTTATCTTAGCCATTTTTTTTCTCTGTTCAGCGAATCAAGGAAAGGATTTAACAATGGAAATCAGGGTCAAATGGATTGTCTCCTCTTGACTTCTGATTTTCAAAAACCTGGATCCTTGTTGAAATAGAAATGGCTCCAGGCATAGAAAAAGTATTTTTGGATAATACTTTAGTAAGAGCAAAACATTCTTGCTGTCCACTAAGAAAAACGAGAAACAGAAAAGAAATCAACAGTAGTGGGTCCCCTAGGTAAGATCGCTGTGCCACCCTGCATGGGTTGTTTACCAGAAAGGTTGAGGGAAGGGTAGAAAATCCCCAAGTAGGTTTATGTCTCAATTCCCAGGTAGATCTTGCAGAGACAGCATGTTACAAGAATAAAAATTCTCTGTTGTGTAAAGTCTTCTACCTCTCCACTGAGTTTCCCATACCTTAACGTTATGTTGTAGAAGCAACAGAATACTCTCTCTCCAGTGTGCCCAATGTGCAGGTAAGGAAGGTGAGTAGCAAGAAAGACAGCTCTCAGATGTGAACAGATGATGTGTGTGAAATTGACTTATGTGACCTTGGGAACCTATGTGGACGAAGAGCCGAGCCCCAAATAGGATGGTGGATGTCTCTGCAGATTATCACTATGGGTTAAAGACACAAAGGTTTAGATGTTTGTGGTTTTGTAGATTGGCTTCATTGTCGAAGAAGATTGCTCTAACGAACTATCACACTAAATTTCTAGCCAGTAGGAAAATGTCTTCTTTATCTGTTAAGTTCTACATATAGCATTTCCTTATATCTCATTGGCCAAAGCAGGTGAAAAACAAAGAGACTAGGGAATACAGTGTTTGGCCGGTTCTTATTAAAGAGTTCTCTTTCTGTGCACCTCTCTTTTCTCTGATACTCTTTGCTGGGACCTCTAGCGATCTTCCTCCAGACTCTCAATACCAACTTTTCAACTCAAGGAATTTCCTGGGTGCAACCTGGGTTTGACCTCACGCATAACAACCTGGACTCTTTCTCAAGTCAGTGGGCTGGGGAAATTTTAGGGCTCACCTTTTTTGTTTCTCATTTTGAAGGATCGCTTTCCTTCATTGCCTGATATCCAGGATCTCAAAACCGTTTGTTTCATATGTTTTATTTCCTTTTATTGTTTGTGTGTTTCTGGTGGGAAAGGTTAATCAGGTCTCTGGTATTTTGTCTTGGCTAGAAGTGAAAGTTCCCTACCCTATTCACTCCCCTCACCCACACTATTTATTATTATATCCCATCTCTTTCGTCTACACGGTACTTTGCAAATTATTTTGGTATTCTTTGAAGTTTGCTAGACTATAAAGTGAAGTTGACATATACACATTACTTCTTGCCAGAGATAAAGTGCTTTTGAATAGTCTCATTTCTAATTATGTCTCTCTGCCTGCACAACTTGAGCCTGGAGAGATGGGGATTGGTTCAAGAAGAGGATGTATCTGGGGGCACCTGGGTGGCGCAGTCAATTAAGTGGCTGACTTCAGCTCAGATCATGATCTCATGGTTTGAGGGTTCCAGCCCCATGTCAGGGCTCTGTGCTGACAGCTCAGAGCCTGAAGCCTGCTTTCAATTCTGTGTCTCCCTCTCCCTCCCCTTCCTCCACTTACGCTCTGACCCTCTGTCAAAATACATAAAACATTTAAAAAATTTTAATATAAAACAAGAAAATGTATCTGAAGTGAAAGATTATGAACCTAGGAAAGCGGTAAGCAATATCTCAAGCAAGACTGTGTTATAGAGACAGCAAAGGTGATGGGTATTGAGGAGGGCACCTGTTGGGATGAGCACTGGGTGTTACATGGAAACCAATTTGACAATAAGTTTCATATTAAAAAAAGAAAAGAAAAGAAACAGCAAAGGTCGTTTTAGAAAGGCCAAAGTGCATGATGAACAGGTTAGATCGGAGTACTCATACTCTTGTGGACTTTTTGCCTAATCGAAATTTGCAAAATGTCTCATAAAATCTTTAGCGATTAATGCATTATTATTTTTTTAAACTACTAAATTTAAGCGATTTGCAGGCAGATTACTCAAGTCTGGTCCTAGTTCTGGCATAAAATATTTTCAGGGTAGGTAATCTACCATTTCTAAACCTGTTTCCTTGTAAAGATTGTATATGGGAAGGAATAAACTACTTGATTTTTTCCATACTAAATTTCTATATTTTTGTGGGAGGCTTTCTGAAAGTAGGCAACCCTATTGAAGTTTCTACAGATGTCAGAGAGCCAGTTTATCCTGGAGCTTTCCCCTTTCCTAATCCTTACAATTCTTGCTTACACTCAGTTCTGCATATAAAACTTTCATTGTAACCTCCAGGGTGTGCACAATCTGAAAAATTAGAAGAATTACATCTTGGTGAGTATTTGCTTTGTTGCACTTTCTCCCCTTCTACAATTCAAATTTTTTTTGCTAATAACAACAATAACAAAAGTGTCATGTAAAAGAATTAGTGCCCACACTTGAGATGAAAAGATTTCAGAATATAAATCAAGTTGAACATAGTGACGGGATATTTTCCATTGGCAAACTATTCTTTATAAATCTGGTGGGGGGGGGGACTGATGTGCCTGAATTTCAATCTTAAGGGAGCACAAGTTTTGTAGATATGAATTCTGTTATTACTATATTGTTTCTAGCACATTTTACAAAAGCAAAATGTCTTCGTACCACTAAACAACATCTACTTGCAAGTGAAGAGGGAACAAAAGCTCATAAAACTGCAATAAAATATTTATTTGTCTTCAGCGATAGGATTAATTTTATCACTGTAGATTTATGACCCCAGAAATTTGTTGCTGGATATTTAATATATCAAAATAGCAGAACAAGGAGCTTGTATTAAGAAATGTGTTGTGAAACTTGTGATTTACCAGAGAGAACAGGTTTCTTTTTTTTTTTTTTTTCTGTAAGACTTAATAAAACAGGAGCAAAATTGAATTAGTTTGGCATAAAGTTTAATTGCCTGACCAAAAAATTTGACACTATCACTGCATTACTGTTTATGTGCAACATTTATTGGACTTGTGGGTTATCATCCCCTCCCCCTCCCCCACTAGACCCTCAGATGGGGAGGGTTAATGATGGCAATAGGAACGCAGTGTTAGCGTCTAGGAATCTGCCTTTGATTGCATCTTCCTATCATAAAGGAGGAAAAGTTTGCCACAATGACCTTTCCAAAAGAGAAAACAGGGTTTTATAGCTTGCTGCCTCCCCTAATGCAATTCCTTTGTTGAATGCCTACCTCTTCAGGAATTCCAGAGCTCTTCAGCACTATAGTACCTTGAGATAGTGTGCCTTAGTGACCTTCACTTTATGCATCTGGGAGCTTTCTTTTCTTTTCTTTTTTTTTTAGATGGAAATAGCCTGATAGCAGAAAGTCATAAAAGACCACAGCAAATCTACAAATTTTCTCTATTTTGAATTGTGGGTATAGCTCTGAATTACTCTTTTTCTGCTCACATTTTTTTAAAATCTTTTGAGCTCCTATAAGAATTAGGTACACACTTAGGAAAAAACACATTCTCCTCAGATTGTAATGTGGGAACTAGACATCATCATATTCAGAAAGGTTAGAGGAATATGGTCTGGCAGAGGCAGAACGAGTTCAGTCTCCATAATTCAACTAGCATGGAATTCAAGAATAGAGCCACTAAATCGGTGATGCAGCCATAGAATTTACAACCAGAAACCATCTCATTTCTTATCCATAAAGCTTTTAACAGCTAATCTTCATGGGGCTTGCTTTGTGAATTTCCAAGCAGATGGACAGTTCCCAGAGCGTGGCTGAGTCTGGATCACTGTTATAGAAAATAATTAAGTGAAAATATATACCATGGAAGAGGGAGAAGCCAACAATTTCCTTTACGTTTGATTTGAATGAGAACAAAAAAAAAAAAAGCTGGATTTATTTTCTCTTGTCTATCCTAGTGTTTCCTGGGGGTCTTGATATTTCATGTTTTTAAAGAAAACCACTTGCTTTCCTTCACACCTCTGATTTGCTCTCTTGTCCCATTGTACGCTCTTGGTAGCAGAAACATATGTAACTTGATGGAGTATATTTGATGGAGGCCAGCATTTTCAAGATTTGGGGAAAAATTGTAAGATATCCAGTGCTTTTATTTCCACCCCCATAACTGTTTATTATTAACCTACTCAGAGATGTTAAAGACCACACAATGCATAAACCTGATTCACTGACAACCAGCCATTATTAGGCTTCTGTATGTATATCTTGCTGTGAGTGATTCATCAAAAACCAATGATGAGATTTTTGAGAATTTCCAATCAGAAGTTAAAATAAAAGATTGAACCCATAAAACCTGCATGTGTTTATGGTAGAAAAAGAGATTATCAGTTAAATTCAAGGTAACATGTTCACATGAGTGCTCGTGTCTATTTCTCTCCTCAATTCTTGATTAAAATGACCAAATAAGTTTAACAGTAGGAAATTAGTTTAATTAAAGGGAAAAACTCACATCAACATTTTTTTACTGAAAGAAAAGAGTATAAAACTGCGCCATCTAAAAGAAAAGTAACTTCGGGCTCTGTGCTGAGGCTCAGAGCCTGTGCTCAGAGCCTGGAGCCTGCTTCAGATTCTGTGTCTCCCCCTCTCTCAGCCCCTCCCCAACTCATGCTCTATTTCTCTCTGTCTCAAAAATAAATAAACATTAAAAAAATTTTAAAAATATACACATATTTTTTTTTTTTTTACATATGGGTGGAAAATTTTTTTCTTTTTTGAGAGAGAGAGAGAGAGAGAGAGAGAGAGAGAGAGAGAGATAGTGCAAACAGGGGAGGGACAGAGGGAGTGGGAGAGAGAATCTTAAACAGGGTCCATGTCCAGCATGGATCTCACAACCATGAGATCCTGACCTGAGGCGAAATCAAGAGTCAGACATTTAACTGACAAAGCCACCCAGGCAGCCCAGCTACAGGTGAAAAATTCTAAGAAAACATTAGTAAATCTAACTCGGCAGTATACTGAACTATTAGTAAACTTCAGCAAGTTAAGATATACTCCAGGGATATATAAATTATTTATCATAAGTAAATATGTTTTTATACCTAATCACATCATACAAGTCAAAACAAGAAAGAATATACTAATCTCAATAGATACAGAAAAACAGTTGGTCTTTTTTATGATAGAGAAATAGGAAGAAATAGGAAGGGAAATTCTTAGTATGATGCCAACATCCAGTATTTTTTCACAGCTGAAAACATCAGAGATAATTTCATGAAAGTCATATGTAATGTAAAAATGCCTATTATTGTAATGAGTATTTAAAGAAAAAGGTTTGTAAAAGCTCTAGTCAATGGAATAGGACATGAAAAATTTTTAAAGGAAAATATAAAATTATTATTTTCAGATTACATGAGTATATTTCTTGAAAACAAACTAAATCAGGAAATTAACATTAATATATTATTATGATCTGATCTTTGGACCCCAGTCAAATTTCTTCAAACAGCAAAAGGCTCCAATTCAGTGTTACATGTTGCATTTACTTATTGTGTCTCTTCATTTTTCTTCAATCTGGAATAGTACCTCATTCTTTTATTTTAATGTTTAATTAATTAATTAATTAATTAATTAATTTTGAGAGAGATAGAGTGCAAGTGGGGGAGAGGGGGACAGAGGATCTGATTTAGACTCCACACTGACAGCAACTAGCCCCATGCGGGGTTGGAACTCATGAACCACGAGATCATGACCTGAGCCAAAGATGGATGCTCAACCAGCTGAGCCACCCAGGCATCCCAGTACCTCATTTTTTATTTGTATTTTATATCTTGACACTTTTGAAAATTATATATTACTTATTTTGTAGAATGTCTCTTAATTTGGATGTGTCTGGTGTTTCCTCATATTAGAGTCAAGTTTCACATCTCTGGAGAGACTATTTTAGAAATAACGTGTTCTCATTTTATCTCATCGTATCAGATACACACATTTTTCCTTTGCCTTACTAATAATATATACCTTTGATAAGTTGATTAAAGTGGTGTTGGTCGGGTTATTCCATTCTAAAGTTATCACTTTTCCTTTTGTAATTTATAAATATTGTCGGGAAGGTACTTTGGAACAATAAAAATATTCTGTTCTCCATCAAACTTTCTATTTATTCATTTATTTATTTATATTGGTATAGATTCATGGTACTCTATTTTGTTCAATGGTTATAATTTGTTTCTATATTTATTTGTTTTTTTAATGTTTGTATTTATTTTTGAGGGGGCAGGTGCTCACACACATGCATGCACAAATGGGGAAGGGGCAGAAAGACAGAGAATTCCAAGAAGGTTCTGTGCTGACAGCAGAGAGCCTGACGCCGGACTGGAACTCGTGAACTATCAGATCATGACCTGAACAGAAGTTGCACACTTAACCAACTGAGCCACCCAGGCACCCCTCTATATTTATTTAAAAGCTCAAATTGTCCCAGATTGAGAGGTAGGAGCCCCTTTGATCTGGCTCCTGTGTCCCTTTGATGTGTCCCTATCATTCTTTAAGCACTTTTACATTCTGACATGAGAGTATATTCTGATCCCATCTTGTGATTTCTCTCCTCCAGCTGTGGGATCAAAACAGAATACAGATATATTTGGGGGCCACTTTTCAGCTTACCTCAACTAAGGTGTTCAGATTCCTTTTAGTAGAATCAAGACCTGGGTGCTAGGTGCCCTCCTTACTGTTAGGCTATTGCTGTTCCCAGATTCTTTCTTTCTGTGGAAAGGGCTGCAGAGATTTTTAGGTGTGTATTCACACACACATTACTACATATCTATCTATCTATCTATCTATCTATCTTTTTACCTATCATCTATTCTATCTATCTAAAAACAATGAGCACATACTGACACCTGTTAGCATTCCACCACTGAAGAATTCATACTAGTTTCTCCCTTTCTGAATTTGTAGTTCTCTTCTCTAATAATGAGATAACTGACCCCCATCACCCTTAATTTACTGATGTGATTAATCTCCCAGTATGGAACAAATCTCCCACTGCTGCTGCCATTCCCTCCCCTGGAGATCCCTCTTCATCCCACTAGCGCTCTAACGCTCTACACCTGGTCAGCACCTGTACTCTGATGCCCCACACAGGGATATGCTACGCTGCAAGATCCTTCTTTACCAAGCCTGGGTTTCAACACCTCATGGCAGGCAATCAACCGACACGATTTTTCTTCTCCTCCTCATCCCAGTGGCAGTCTGCTTGACTATAGCAGGCTGTCCTTAACAGCTAGCTTCCTTACCCTGCTTACATTCTGCCACACTGCTCTGGATAACCCTTTTACACATTTGCCCTTCTCATTCTTCTTGGGCTTGGATACCCTCCCTGCTTGGGCCGCTGGTGCTTCCACCTCACGTAGATGCCTGCCTTTCTTGAGTCCATCAATATCTCTAAAATTGTATTGTTCAAAAAGGGCGGGTGTACGGGGCGACTGGGTGGCTCAGTTGGTTGAGTGTCCGACTCTTGATTTCGCCTCAGGTCATGATCTCACAGTTTGAGATTGAGCCCCATGCATGGCTCTGAGCTTTCAAAATGGATCTTGCTTGAGATGCTCTCCCTCTCTCTTTCAAAATAAATAAACTTAAAAAAAAAAAACAGGGCAGGGAAAGGAAGAGAAAGATGTCACCATTTTCTTTTAGAAAGAAGAGAATTAAATAAATGAAAAAAGAACACTTCCTCATACTTTTCAATGGTTTTAAGAGCTAAATGTTAAAGAAAAGCCATGATTTAAAATAATATATATAAATGTAAATATATATATATAAATATATTGTATATATATATATAAACATTTTCCTTACATTAGGGTTTTTAGGTTGTAAAAGCAAACAGCATATGTTCAAAATCATGGTTAATTAAAAAAAAAGAGTATATCATAAATAATATGTTATAACATATAATGGATAAAATTATTAGTATTATAATTATCTAAAGCACTCTTACAAAATAATAAAAAAAAATCTCAATGGTAAAACAGGCATAGGTTATGAATGGAAATTCACACATGAAAAAACACAAACTACCAGTAATGATGAAAGAAATGTTCAACCTCTCTAGAAAAAAAACTTAAAAAATAATAGAAGTAATAAACCATTTTTCCTTTCAAAATGACATATTGAGATGAAAATAATTAGAATGGTTGGCAAATATAGATAGTCTAATTCCCTGCTTGACAACATGTAAATTGAGAAAGAATTTTTGAAGGAAAAACTTGTATCAAGTATATGAAAAATATATATAACCTTTGAACTAGTACTCTACTTCTAGGAATTAACCTTAGCAAATAATCAGAGGTGGACAAAGATTTATGATGGTGTTGATTTCAATATTATTTAATATGGGAAAAATAATATGTACTATGATATATCAATATATACACATATTTAATATAAGAATTGAAAAAAATAGCCTTTGGCCTAAAATAAGGAGTTGGTTAAAGGGTGCCTCATTGGCTCAGTTGGTTCAGCTCCAGACTCTTGACTTTGGCTCAGGTCAAAATCAGGTTCTGTGCTGACAGTGCGGAGCCTGCTTGGTATTCTCTCTCTCCCTCTCTCTACCTCTCCCCTGCTTTCTCTCTCTCAAAATAAATGAATAAAACAAACTTTAAAAACAATAAAATAAGGAATTGGTTAAGTAAATCATGCTATATAAATAGATACAATATTAAGTAATACAATTAATAACTTGAGAATCAAAATTATTTTATTACATGAAGAAAGTACAATATAAGATGATCAATAAAATATGATTTTTTTTAGATTCTATTTTTAAGTAATCTCTACTATATCCAACATAGAGTTTGAATTTACAACCCCAAGATCAAGAGTCTTATGCTCCACAGACTGAGCCAGCCAGGTGCCCCTAGAATATATGATTCTGGGTGTATATGTACATACGTGCATTATGTATTTGTGTGTATGCAGCTGGATCTATATCTTGATAAAAGATATATACAGAAGAAAACGCACCAACATGTTAACTATGATTTGCTCATGGTTTATTTCTATTTCTTTCTTCTTTACCAGATTTTCTAACATGAATGAACATAGATAACTATTGGATTACTTTCCTATTACTGTTTAAATTATCACCAACTTGGTGGCTTAAAATAACACCAATCTGAGGTGCCTGGGCGGCTCAGTTGGTTAAATGTCTGACTTCGGCTCAGGTCACGATCTCATAATTCATGGGTTCAGGCCCCGCGTCAGGCTCTGTGCTGACAGCTTGGAGCCTGGAACCTGCTTCAGATTCTGTGTTTCCCTCTCTGTCTGCCCCTCCCTCACTTGTGTTCTGTCTGTCTGTCTCTCTCTCTCAAAAATAAATAAACATTAAAAAAATGTAAATGACACCAATTTATTTTCTTACAATGGAGGTCCAAAGTCCAGAATCGGTTTCATTGGCTAAAACCAAGGTGTCAGTAGTTCCTTTTGGAAGTGCTGAGGGAAAATCTGTTCCCTTGCCTTTTTAAAACTTCTATTACCACCTATATTCCTTGGCTTGTGGCCATTTATATTTTTCCATCTGTAAAGATCACTCTGCTTCCGCCAACACATCAACTTCTCAGACTCTGACCCTCCTATAGGGATGGTGTAAGGGCAATCACATCGTTCTGGATTATCCAGTCCCGGGGATGACCCAGGATAATCCTCCTAGCTGAAGATCCTTAGTTCAATGAGACTTGCAAAGTTTCTTTTGTCAAATAAAGTAGCATTCACAGTTTTCTGGGATTAGTACAGAATACAGATATATTTGGGGACCACTTTTCAGCTTACCTCAACTATTAGCATTATCAAACTTTTCATTACTATAGGGATATATGCTTCACTATGACACTCCTTAAGGAAGAATTGATTTCTTTGTGACGTTATGGAACATAATATATATTACTAGAACATACAGGTGAAGAAGAGGAAAAGATATATTCTGAGGGGCTCAATATATATTTTAGAATTCAATAGGGGTGATTTACAAGAAATAAGGACATAGATAGGAATTCATAATTAAAGAGAGAGATTTAGGAATTCTAGCCAATATCTTCGGAAATCACTGCCCCTTCCTAGAAGAAAACCATAGGGATGGCTACTAGTATCTCACTTAGGCCAACCACACTGATGTGTAGGAAACGTTTAATAACACTTTTTATTCAGTCATATATGTCTGCTTCCAGGAAGATGATGCCTAGGGCAGCTACTGAAAACTCACCATATGGCCAGTAAATATAAATATATACGCATTCCCTATTCAAAAATAACAGAATACTGGGGCACCTGGGTGGCTCAGTCACTTGTGTCCAACTCTTGATCTCAGCTCAGGTCATGGTATTATTCATGAGATCAAGCGCCACTTTGAGCTCTGCACTGACAGCATGGAACCTGCTTGGAATTTTATACCTCTCTCTCTCTTTCTGCCTCTCTCTCTCTCTCTCTCAAAATAAATAAATAAACTTAAAAAATCAAAATACAGTGTTTGCTAGCAAAAATTTATATATAGCAGTATCCACAGTAATGTTACATATAACCACAAGAAACTGGAAACAATCTCACTGCACAACAGTAGAGGAATTAACAAAAATTTATGCATTATCATATGTTGTGGATTGGTGTATAGCCCTAAAACCATAAATGTTATTATGTTGTTCATACGTTATTCATGGCATCAGAGAATGCCGTTATAATATTACAGGAAGCAAACCAGCTGCCAAAGTACGTATATTATGATCTTGAACATGTTAAAAAATAAAAAAGAAGCTAGGGGGAGTAGAAGCAATATTAAACTATGTATCATGGATCCTCAGGATGGTAGAGTTGTGTGACTATTACTTTTTGGAGTTTCCAAATCTGTCATTGTACATGCTATATTTTTATAATCAAAAAGGTGAAGCACAATAAAAACTATTGAATCAGCTTCCCATAAATATTGACTCAGTTATTGGGCTAAGAGAAGTTTTACTACCTGGGAAGCTTTAATTTTTCCACTGTGTATCAGTCTATAGGAGAAAAAAGTGTGCCACCCTTTTTGTGTAGGGTCTCTGGGCAGGAGAGTGCACCATTAAATCCACTAAGTGGAGATAATGATCATTATCTGCTAGGTGACCTGGAAAGGCAGGAGATCTAGCAATTCTGGATGTATTCTACTTCACAAACTTTAAAAGAAATTCATCTCCATCTCAGTGGGGAAATCAGCCCTGAAAAAAAAAATTAGAACTAAACAGAGCGATATATACACCCAATATTATCAGACAACAGAAAATAAAAGGACTATGTGTTAAAAAGTTCTTTAAAAAGATATGATATTTAGGGGAGTTGTTAATGCTTGCCATAAACAGACTGTATGTGTTAAACAGTCTTGCTCTTTTTTTCTTTATTGATTCATTGCACATTAACTTGAGTTCAGTCCTCTTTGGATTGAGCAGGACAACAATACTTAGTGCTTGAGAATTCACAATAAAAATTTCGAAACCTCAAGCTATATCTGCTTACTCACAATTAAATAAATCAGCCTTTTAATCCTTTAATCTACTCTAGAAATTGAATAATTAAGCCAGAACGGGGATTGTTCCATCTGATTCAAAACATTTTGAGGTCAGCGTCTCAGAAGAGAGATTTTTCACATGTTTATTTGCTCTAATTCGCATAATTGGTATGTTAAAATGAACAAATTAGAAACAAGCAAGCAGAGGGTGCTGGATTAGCAGAAATCTTAAAAGCTTTGCAGCTTCTTCATATAATTATTGAGGAGGCATGTTTAGTATAACACACATTAGTAACAAACAGAGTCAAGGTCAGGAAATTAACTCTTTGACAATTTAAAGTTGGCATTTTAATTTTATAGCACTCTCAGCACAGCAGAAATTCATATATTTCAATGTAGTATTCTCATACTGTTATAACATTAAAAATCAGTCTTTTTGATATTATCGCAACATGCTAGTTTATAGGTAGGAAGATGAGATTTTAGCTTCTAGAAATATCTCTATAAGACTCTCATAAATGTGAAAGTTTGATACTCAAGGGAATAAGGATGCACGTACAATTTCAAGTGACTGTGCTTTGTTAGCTGGACTCTTTCTGAGCTGAGTGAAAAATAGAATGGAGAGACTTAAATTGTTGCTCCATTTCCTAATCCCACATCTTGCACCTCAACTGAAAGGGATTAAGAGCCCATTAAATTATCTTCTTGGTCCATAGGTTCTTTTCAGTACCTTTCCCAGGTTGCAAAGAAAATTTCCTGAAGGTTAGCCATTAAAGATTACTCTACTCCTGAAAATCCTTGACTTATGTCTTGAAACGTGGGGCCATTTTAATTATCTATGGATGAAAGACAGTGGTTTGACTTCAACTGACTTTAGGTGTCTCTTATGATGTATAACATTATAAGGTTTGGAAATACTGACTTCCAATTACAGTAATTGCTGTGATTACTTCCTAATTACAATGTGAGGAATGTTGCATTTTCTCAGCTTTTAGTTTTTATTTCTACCCTGTGTAGTTGATGACTACTGATGCATCAGTTCTAATCTCTATGGAGAATGAAATAAGAATAAAAAATATATATATACAAATTTGAAAAGCAGGCTTATGGATATTATCGTTACAGTTTCCATAATGAAGGTACCATCCCTTTGATTAAAGATGTCAAAATTGTTCTCAATAATTATAAGAACCAGAGGATAAAAAAGGTGGTGGAGTTATGAAAGTATTTTGTGATCATTTGTTTGTATGAAATCTTCATATTGAAGAGTGAAATATGATTTATGATCTCCAGCTTTTTTTAATGTTTATTTATTTTTGAGAGAGAGACAGAGCACGAGTGGGGGAGGGGCAGAGAGAGAGCGAGAGAGAGAGAGGGAGAGACAGGATCTGAAGCAGGCTCCAGGCTCTGAGCTATCAGCACAGAGTCTGACTTGGGGCTCAAATGCATGACCTGTGAGATCATGACCTGAGCCCAAGTTAGATGCTTTACCGACTAAGCCACTCAGGTGCCCCTCAAACGTTTTTAAAGATAGTTTTCCGATGGAATAAAGATTGCAGCCCTATTCATCATACATTTCTATTAATTGAATATGTAATATATTTAATGTGGATGAAATATATATTTATTAGAGAGTTGTCCCATGTTAATTGTGATAAATACTTGGTCTTTTCTTTAGAAGTTAAAAATAAGAAATCAATGCAAGATGAGTTGGGTAGAAACATATGAATAAAAGAAGGCCTTCTCACATCTGAGGCTGTATTCTGTCATCAGAATGAATTTACCAAAGCTCAGGGTCTTTCCTTCAGTTCTGAAACTTGGAAACATGAAATTTTTAGGATGTTGAATACAATTTCTATTCTCAGGGAAGGACTCACATTAAACTAGCAAACACAAATAATGTATGAGAATAGAATGTCAAGTTATGAATGTAAAGATAAATTAAAAATAAAGAAATTACAAACTGACTGGTGGCTCAGTCAGTTGAGTGTCTGACTTTGGCTCAGGTCATGATCTCACGGTTCATGAGTCCGAGCCCCACATTAGGCTCACAGCTGTCAACATAGAGCCCACATAAGATCCTCTGTCTCCCTCTCTTCTCTCTCTATCAGTCCCTGCACGAGTCTCACATGCTCTCTCTCAAAAATAAGTAAAAAACATTTTAAAAAAGAAATTACAACATTCTGTATCTCTTTAAACTGTACTTTCTCTCCCTTTAGGCTGAGCTTATCTGGATGTCAAAAGTAATCAGGATTCATGAACTTTTCTGTATGTATATTATACCTCAATAAAATTTACAAAAACACAGTAAAAAGATGAGCATGAAATCAGAAAATAGCAAATCTGGGGGGCGCCTGGGTGGCTCAGTTGGTTAGGCCTCTGACTTTGGCTCAGGTCATGATCTCACGTTTGGTGGGTTTGAGTCCCGCGTTGGGCTCTGTGCTGACAACTCAGAGCCTGGAGCCTGCTTCAGATTCTGTGTCTCCCTCTCTCTCTGCCCCTCCCCTGCTCATGCTCTGTCTCTCTCTAAAAAATAAACATTACAAAAAATATAAAATAGTAAATCTGGTGTTTAATGACATCACACTCATATAAACTGTAACCTAGTCATTCATTAACTCAATGAATATTTTTCTTGCATATGGATATTAGGTGCCAGGCTCTGTGCTGGGCCCCGGAGTAAGCTATAGAAGCTAAATGGACATCATCTTTCAGGAAGACAAAGTAGAAGCAAAATCGACAATGAAAAAATATATTTTCAAAGAATTAAAGCAAAACAAATTGGGTGAAAAGATGGAAGGCAGTGTCCATTTGGGCATGTGCTCATGGGCTCAGTGAAATTTTCAGTGAGGAGATAGCACCCAGTGAGGGCAAAAAGGATGTAAAGCAGCAAGCCATGTGAAAAGGAAAATATAATCATTCTAGGCCGGGAAGCAAACCTGAAGAGGTTCTGTGTGGCTGGAATATGTTTGTGTAAGCAAGAGTGTGGTCTGTGATTTAAAGTGAATTTCACATCCTTTTTATAAATCTATGGCCCCTCCACCCTACCTCCCAATCACAGAAATGAGCCCATTCAAATGTCCCCCACTTCTTTCCCTGACAGTCTCCAATACCTCCTTACATGTTCCCCGGGGACAATTCTGTTGACTTCCTTTCACCCAACTGCTTAGCATTGCCACTACACCACAGCCACGGGTCAGAGAAAAACTTGTGAGATGTCTCCACTGGGGTTGGCAAGCTCTCTCCAGTGACAACAGTTGTAACTTCAGGTCATGGCCACCAGGGAGGGGATGTTGTTCTCCCCTACCCTGCTTGGCTCCGTGCCTTGGTTCCACCTCAGTGCAGCTGAGACCAGATTAATCCATTTGAATGTGGCTCTCCTGAAGCTCAGGGATAATGGAAGAGATTCCAAACTATCGCATAACTTTCGATCACCCCAGGGCCTCTTATAAGACAATGATTGGCCTGGATCCCAGCCTATCAATGTTTGTCAAGGGACAATTTACCACTCCATACCAGATCCGCAATAGAACCTTCTAAAGTGTTGAGGTTCAAGCCAAATTCACTCCAAGCTCCAGAGGGAACAAATGGTGTCCCCAGTCATAACCTCAGGCTGAATTCCATAAGTCTTAATTCTCTATCATAGGATTAATTTCGTATCAGGATGGTTAGTAGCAGAAACCATCTGTAGTGTCTATTCTACAGAGATGTGGTCTAGATCCATTGTCCTTATTAAACCAGATAATCACAGAATAATCTTACACTTTTAGTACAGTTCCCGAAGACTGTATTATTCAGGATTGCCAACACTCATCTTTTATGCTATGATAGTCAAAATGATGTGGCCAAAGACAGAAGAAATTTCGAATCCACTGACTAATTTAACTCTCACCTGGCTAGCACTTTGATGTGCACTGCCAACTTTTACCTCTGGTACTCTACTTTTTCTACATTTTTATAGGAGACTAATTCTTACTTAAATTTTAATGACATCTTTTTTCTTCATATATATTAATAAAATAACTCCACTGATTAATCAGATTACAGGCAAAATGTACGGCCTTGGGAGTCATTCTTTCACATTTAGGTGACTTTGTCTTTCTCGACTCCGTTTTAAAAAATGTATTGATCCCATAGTTTCACTCTTAATTATCTCTCTTTTTCATGTCCTTGGGAGATATCTGCTTGTCACTGCCATGTACTAACCCAGGTAGTAATCATCTTTCCTTCACAGACCAAAGCCAATATCCTATAGAGAGTTCCTTGATTGTGCAGTAATATAAATCCCCTTACATTTAAGGGAAAGAGGCCTAAGAATCAAGAGAATTACACAACCCTCACCATCACCCTTCACATTAGAAGTTTTTCACTTTCTAAAATAAGAATATTGGACTAACTGGTTTTAATTAACCATATGTCCTGCTCTACAAAGTTAAAAACCTGTAAGACAATATTTTTGGTCTCCAGGTATCCATTTGCAATAATTTGGAATGAGTTTGCATGGCAGAACAATTATGGTGTTCTAGTTTCTGCATTAGTAGCCTCAGGTTTTGTGGTTCAGTGTTATAGAAAGGATCAAATTATGCTTTTTCTCATTGCATATGATGTCATGTTTAGAAAATCCATGAAATCTCTGAAACCTAGGGGCCAGGACTCCATATGGTAGATAATAAGACAATGCATTGCTCCTGGAATGTTCCTGAGGGCGAAGGACAATAGCCACAGGAATTTTCAGTCATGATTTGGAGCTTTAATTTCAGAATCCTAGATGCATGCATTTGGAAGGGACCTTAGAAATTTGGATGGATGGCCAGAGAAGACCTTTTGTTCCTAAACATTGTGGATGACACTCTAATGATTTATGTTTTTTTTTTTTTTCTGGAAGTTGCCTAAGATAGCTTTACTTGTCTTACTTGGCAAAACAGTTGCTAGTGTTTTCTCTAAACTGGAGGTCAAGATGTAGCTCTTACAAAATTTTTCCAATTATTTCAATTTATTTCACAACTCTTTGACCTTACTGACCTCTCTTACTTAAAATACCTGAAAATAATTGTAGTTTAAACTTGGAGTTGTAGCTCTTTGAAAGCTTGTCCCATGTACTATATCTTCCTGGGCTTTCAGCTCCTGGAAACTCCAAAGTGTTGGACTACCGAATGTCATATGGTTCTGGATATTTAAAGCTATTCTATCACTTATCAACTGTGTGACCTTGAGTAAGTGGTGAAACTTCTCCCAGCCTTAGCTTCCTCATCTGCAAAGTCAGGAAGTGAGTACCAACGTGTATAATACTACTATAAGAATTAGGTGAGGTGTAAGTGCAGTGACTCTGGTAAGCATTTAATAATGGAAACAGCATCTTGTTCTCAGTCCTTTAGTATGGTCTTAAAAATATATAATCAATCAAACTGACACCTCTGTGGAATGATAGGGTCCGTAGATAACAAACAAAATCAATTTTCAGCTGATTAACTCTTATTTTTTCCATAATTCTGCTTTGGGATAAGAGGAAGAAAATTTGGCTGGAAGCAGGGATGAGCCACAAGAAAATTGTCCTCCAGAACAATCTGCCTTGGATGGAATTTGTTGTGCATTGGGAGGATGTGGATTGAGAGTCTGGCAATGCTGGTGTAACTCTGGTGTGGATGCCTTATCTCCAGCTAGCATTAATTAACCTATTTTATTTTTTTTAAGTTTATTTATTTTGAGACAGACAGAGACAGACCAAGTGGGGGAGGGGCAGACAGAGAGAGGGAGAGAGAGAATCCCAAGCAAGTTCTGCGCTGTCAAGGCAGAGCCCAACAGGAGGCTTGAACCCACAAACCATGAGATCATGACCTGAGCTGAAACCTAGAGTGGAACACTTAACCAACTGAGCCATCAAGGCACCCACCCCTTAATTAACCTATCTTAAATGTATAACTCTGTTTACCTTTATTTTTTTTATTTTTCATCTCTTTATTCTCTCTTTTTTTCGTGGTTGTCCTCTTTCTTTCATTTTTGGTTTTTGTTTTATTTTGTTTCGTTTGTTCTGTTTTGTTTTTTATTCTCTAGAGCTTGCTAAATAAAGTGTGGGTTTAGATACCAGAATGGATTCATTCAAATCCTTGCCCTGCCACTGGCCAGCAGGTATTCAACATTTATATTTGAAATATAGAATAGTAAATATTTAATAATACATGTGACATATTGGCATATCATAAGAAAGATAGCTATTGTCTTTAACCACAAATTTGCAATGCTCAAAATATCAATGTTCCGCAATCATTCAGTGAACTCAGGACAATTCTGTGGTATTTTCTCTGTGCTCCCCACTTTTCTTCTTTAAACTCCTTTCCCTATTCTTTACCTCTCTCTTCCTATCTTTTATTGTACCATTTTTTCTTCCCCCAACCCCTGCCCTGAGTCATCTGCTTTGAAGATCTCCTCTTTGAAGACTTTCTTGATTCTATAGGCAAGATTTAATCTGAATGTCCCACTTGATCTGTAAATACCTTTATCTTGGCACTTATCTCATTTTAATGAAAATTTCTATTTATACACGTTTTTGAAACACACACTGCAAACTAATTGAGGTAATGACCATGGCCATTGTTGGTGGATCTTCAAAGTCTCTCATGTTAATTCTTGAGTGTCATCTGGCCTACCTTCCCCCCCTCTCCTCTTCTTTTCTTCCCTCTACCTACATTGTCTCATTTTTCTACTTTTTGTTTTTGTATCCTTGCTTTCTCTTTCCCATTGGATCTGTCACTCTTGTTTTATTCTCTTTCTGACTCCATTATTATGGCCAAGCAAAAAGATCTTCAGTACTCCTGTGGTCTCCACTTTCCTTGTCCTTTTCACTGCTATCCACAAGTTCTTAGAAAATATTTTTGGTTGTTTTCCTCACTTCCTAGGGTACCCATTTACTTTGTGATCATTTTGTTGCAGGATTCTTTACCTCAAAACGAGGAATTCATTGTCTCACTGTTTTGAAGAATGAAGAGGTGGACACAAAATGAGCATCAGGCAAAAGTTGACTAGAGTATAAGATCAGAAAGGAAGAATAGTATGAAAGCTCTCTTTACAGAGAGGGGGCATTTGAAGGTGACTATCTGGGGCTATAGGCAAGGGTCCTTGTTTTATAAAGTTCTCATCAGCCCTCTCCACTGTTTCCCTCTCAGGTCCTACCCTTATTGGCTTGATAGCTCTAGGTGCTGGGTTGTCCATCCTGATTGTCTCACTTGCATTGTATGAGGGGTGGCCTATGGCCCTCTCACTTCTTTATTGTTTACATTTATTTATTTTTGAGAGACAGAGAGACAGAGCATGAGTAGGGGAGGGGCAGAGAGAGGGAAACACGGAATCCGAAGCAGGCTCCAGGCTGTGAGCTGTCAGCACAGAGCTCAATGCGGAGCTTGAATCCACAAACCGTGAGATCGTGACCTGAGCTGAAGTTGGACATTTAATCGACTGAGCCACCCAGGCGCCCCTGGCCATATCACTTCTTATAATAAAATATGTTTTATTTTTAGTTGGGTCTTTTGTCAAATTCCTGAGGGAAACCTGAGGAAGAATAGGTAGTGTCTATCACATTCTTAAGAGGAACCTTACGCTGGAGGGACTTCTGCTGTTCTCAGACACTCCCAGTATTGATCCAAAATATGTGTTTTTCCTGCACACAGGGACCTCAGGTCCTAACCTTTGCCTCTCTGCCTACTGAATCCTATATTTTCCTATCATCATTTCAGAACATTTGAAAGGTAATTTTTAAATATTATTTTAGTTTCCTTTCACTGCAGGCATAAGATGTTTCTTCTTCAGTCTGACCATGCTTAAATCTAGAAGTGCTCTAATCCACTAATCCTCCTTACCCCCATATCCAGGCAAAAGAACTTGCAAAAACTTAGTCCTCTTTAAATACTTATATTTGTCAAAATGTAAGAGAAATAATTCTGGCCAAGGTCACCAAAGAATAGAGATGTGACAAATAGAGATTTAGTCCAACTTCAGTTGGGTTGGGTGCTCAGTAACCATCAACTCACTTGAACATGAATGAAGGGGAGCCCTTGGAACAAACTGACATGTTAATCCTAAAGAAACCTAGCTTCACCATTTCCCAATGTAGCTGATAAATTGCATTCAATTCACTTAAATAATATGAATGGTGGATTTCCCTTTGTATATAAATTGGGAGTCTCTAAAGTTTTTTTTCCTTGGAATAACTCCTGATTACCACCTCTCTTAATAGGTACAATAGTAAAGGATGAATAAACAACACGTTTTTCCAGTGCCAGTGGAATTCTCAGAATTCTTAATCTAGAAGATAAATCTGCCAATATCTTATTTCCTTTTGTCAATATAAATTATCCAATCTATGAAGGTCTCAGTTGCCTCATCTGGGATATGATGTGGATAGCCTGACTAACATCTGGGACTATTCCAATAGTTGAGAGCTAAGCCAAACACAATGGCTTGTTTAATAATTAATCTGGTCCTGTCAAAGATCAAACATTCATATCCATATATATTGCAGCACACTGACTTTTGCAGTACAAAGTAACACAATACCTTCACACATAATTAAGGTCACTATGGCATGGTTTTAGGTTTTCTCTTGTCTTAGACAGGGACTGTAGATCAATGGATTTCTTTCTCTGCCTTTTTAGTAGTAAAGGTCTTTCCTAATATCTTGAACTTTAAGAGATAGGTAGGATTTTGGCATGTGGACCTTATGTGGGCTGTTTCATGTGACAGGGACAATGTGAGCTAAGGCAGAGGGAAGAATGGCTTTTGAGAATGGCATGTGATTTTTACATGGGGAGAGAAGCATTTCTTCTTTTTTTAAATCTTATTTTTATTTTAACATGTATTTACCTTGAGAGAAGAGAGAGAAAGAGAGAACAAGTGAGGGAGGAGCAGAGAGAGAGGGAGAGAAAGAATCCCAAGCAGGCTTGGCGCTGTCAGCATACAGCCTGACATGGGGCTTGAGCTCATGAATCGTGAGATCATGACCTGAGCCAGTCTCCCAAGTTGGATGTTTAACCAACTGAGCCACCCAGGCGACCCGAGAGAAACATTTCACAATCTCTGTCCCTCAGAACACTGGTTTTAAATGATATTGATGTAGTTCTGAGGCAACAGCATCTGGGGAAAAAAAAAGTGTACCACATCCCCTCGTGATATTCAACTTACATATTGTTGCACTATAGACTCTGAGAAGTTTTGAAGGAAAGAATTAATTTAATTAACTTGTTTAATTCTGTCTTAGTCAAAGTTACTTGACAACTGAACTCTTTTTTCAGAGCAAACCCCCAATCAGCTTAATGGAACTATATTTTGTGGAAGGCCAGTTTGAGAAATGCTGATATAGAACTTAGGGTATTTCAGGGTTGGGACAAGCATATAATTTCTTTTCTCATAATACTTCACTGTTTAATGACCTGACATTTGTCACTTTGCAAGAATTGGTTTTTAGCCTTCTGCTTTTATTTGTCTCATTATGCCCCTTAAAAAACTCAAGAATTCTGGCGTCTTCATCTCTCACGCAGTCCCTGAGAGTTCTGAAGTATGTTTCATGGCACTGGGCATTTAACACTCATTTCTGCCAGATTCCTTTCCTCTGACTTCAAACTTGTCATGAATATGAGCTAATTTTTTTCTTAACTTCTAGTGTCAAAACCAGCTACCTCTCATGTTCACTGTCTTATGGTCATAAGACACAGTATTAAATAAGGTGACGTGTATAAACATAGCTCAGGAATTGACATGTAGCATATTCTTGATAAAATTGTATTTCCTTCCTTTGTTCAAAGGTATCCAAACACTGCCAAAGTTCTTAAAATAAAGTAGAGTCATCTAATTTATCCAGCTCATCCAACCATCTAAAGTTGATCTTTTTTCTTATGTGCATGGCCCTTTATTTCCAATAGTGACATTCTATTCCATGGTGAGTACATTATAAGTTATTACTGCATTAATACCTTGGCTATTCCTTGACTAAGGTAAAGTTCTCCTCACTCAACTGACACCCTCACTATCCTAATGGATTTTTTAAAGGTATAAGTGGAAACAATAAACATCAGTTGCACTGATCATAAATGAATTTTTACATCTTTATATGCCCATGCATTTGACAGCAGGTCAAGGTATTATAAAACACTTCTAGTGACCTGATATGCCCTCTGTCACTTCCTCCAACCCCATATCCCTCAGAAGTAATCCCTATACTGACCTGTATCACCATACACCATATAGTAGGAAATAGCATGTACTCTCTAAAGTCTGGTAACTTGGCAACATATCAAGTACATCAGTAGTTTATTTCTTTTATTGTGTGCCCCTAATTATTTAAAACCAAACATACTGTGTCAAAGCACCACTGCTTTCTAAATATTATTACACTGATCTACACCTTCAGGGACACACCACAGCCTCTGTCTTTCCACCTACTTCCTCTTTGGTCTAAATTCTATTTTACTTAACCAATCTCAGCCAGCCTTGCTGCCACTATTCCCCAGCACTCCACTGCTGTGGTCATCGGGTTTGCTCCTTATTTCATACACCATCTATGCTCATTCCTGACACTGCTAGTTCCCTGCCTTGACAGCCCTTTGTTCTTCTCCTTACATAACTGTTTAAGACTCAACCAGGACCCTACCTCTTATCAGAAGCCTTCTCAGAAGATCTCACTGATTTTTTGGAATTCTATTTTAATAAACTCCCTAGCAAGTGTAATCTGTGTCTGCTGATCTGGTAATTGATTACCCACAGTTCCCATCAATTAGTGTTGGCTTTCCATTTGTGTTATTATTGTTTACAAAAGCAGATTTTAATGCCTTGAACCAAAAAACAATGCCATTTTCTTTTTTAGTGCAAGGATCTGTGATACTAAATTAAATTAATCTGCTTTTCCCTCACTTCTCATTCACCCTTAGCACTTGTCTGACATAAAAGCACAAATGACACTTGCTGGTTAATAGGTTTTCCAGCCCTTGGTTCTGGTTCCTAGGTCTAAGCTGTACCTCTAAAGTACTAATGACTACTTTCTAATTGTCATGCAACTCAGGAATTAGCTAAATCATTATGAACTTAGAAATACATCTTATAAGAAGATCTTATAAGAAAACTAAATGGATATCATAAGCTTAGGTCCAAGGGAGAGATGTTATGTGAGTCATAGGTCAATGGGGCTCATACTTAGTGATTTGCTCTTCCAATTTTCCATTGTAATTAAGAAAGGAATATGCAAATATATTATTAATATTTAACAGTGTTGATAAAAAGAAAAAGAGAGAGGAAGGGAGGGATAAGGTATTTTGAGAGCTTTGTGGAATTTATGAACACATATGATTAGATGGGGAAATGGAAGAAATAAGGGCCACCAGCCCACAAATGAGCTCTGAAAAAGAGAAAAGAACTCATCTGGTTTGCAAGTAGGGACTCTTGCCCTACAGAATCTAGAAAATCTCCACAACCTGAGCAGTGTTGGCAGAGGCCAACTTAAAGGCCTTGAGAAATGCTGCAAAACCCTCACACAGAAAAACTTGTCACTCATCTAGCTCCTCCTGATATGCATACATTTATTAAAGTCAGATCTTTGCTGTGTGGAATTCTTCTTTGGGCAATTAGGTCAAATCAAAAAAAGCCAACTTAGGTTGCCAGAGTAAATAAAGAGAAGAAACATAAAAAAAGAACACATCACTCATCTGTAATTTTCCCCAATGTACTTAGCCTCCATGATAACATCTTACCTACATGCTACTGATAACAGATGAACTAGATTGATCAATAAGGTAAACAAGTCCCTATAGAAACTTAATTAACAGAGAAAATAAAAAATAACTTTAAACACAAAACTCATAAATTTGAAAAGTTGAGGTGATAGTTCAATAATAAAAATAAGATCTAGTGAGGGCTGAGAAATTTTAGAAAAACTGGATAGAGAAAGAGAACATCTGTTTGTAGGCACCAGAATGTTAGAAAAAAGCAAAGATATATGGGCCAAATTCTGAAGAGAAGGGAAAACATAGGCACAAGCTTGAAATTTGGCACAGCTTTTCTCCTGGGGCATTTGCTGATTCAAAACTTTTGAATTTTTTTCAAAAATAATTCATTCCTTGGCCTGAGAAGCCAAGAACTTCAAAAGACAGTAAGCACAGAAGCCAAGTGACAAGAGTTCCAGCAAAAAGCAACATGTAAGAAACTGACAAGCAGAGCATATCTCAGGTAATCTCATAGGGTTGGGGAAACAATGAAGTTTAAAGCTCAACAAGTAAAAGGTACTTGGGAGCAGGGGGATATCAGGCTTTAAAAAAAGTGGTAATCCCAAGGGCCATACTCTAGATCAGCCTTCACAAAGAAAGAAGACCAGCTTTAAATGAGGTCAAACTGGGGTGCCTGGGTGGCTCAGTCTGTTGAGCGTCCAACTTCAGCTCAGGTCATGATCTCATGGTTCATGTGTTCAAACCACACATCGGGCTCTGTGCTGACAGCTCAGAGCCTGGAGTCTGCTTCAGATTCTTTCTGTCTGTCTGTCTCTCTCTCTGCCTCTCCCATGGTCATGCTGTGTCTCTCTCTGTGTCTCAAAAATAAATAAACATTAAAAAAATAATAAATAAACAAACAAACAAATAAATAAAATTAAGCCTGGTATTCAAAAAAAAATAAAATAAAATAACTTGCCATACGAGGAAAAAAAGCTAAATGATCAAAAACTAAGGAAAAAAACAACAGGCACAGGAGGTATTGGATACATTTGATATTTTTTAAGTTTTTATTTAAATTCAGTTAACAAACAGTATAGTATTGGTTTCAGGTGTAGAATATAGTGATTCATCACTTCCATACAACACCTTGTGCTCATCACAAGTGGCCTCCTTAATACACATCACTTATTTAACCCATCCCCCCATCCACCTCCCTTCCAGTAACCACCAGTTTGTTCTCTGTAGTTAAGATTCTGTTTCTCAGTTTGCTTCTCTTTTGTCCCCCTGCTATGTTCTTTTATTTTCTTAAATTTCACATATGTGTGAAAACATATGGTATTTGTCTTTCTCTGACTGACTTATTTTGCTTGACATAATACTTACATTGCAAATATAAGGTTTCATTTTTATGACTAATATTCCATTATATGTATATACATAAATACTACACATTCTTTATCCATTCATCAGTTGATGGACAATTGAGCTCTTTCTGTAATTTGGCTACTGCTGATAATGCTACTGCTATAAACACTGGGGTATATGTATCCATTCGCGTTAGTAACTTTGTATCCTTTGGGTAAATATCTGGTAGTGCAATTGCTGGATGGTAGGGTAGGTCTATTATTTTTTAAATGTTTTTAACGTTTATTTATTATTGAGAGACAGAGCATGAACAGGGGAGGGGCAGATAGAGAGGGAGACACAGAACCGGAAGCAGGTTCCAGGCCCCGAGCTGTCAGCACAAAGCCTGACGCGGGGCTCTAACACACGAGCTGTGAGATCATGACCTGAGCCAAAGTCCCACGACGAACCCACAGAGCCACTCAGGCGCCCCAGGATAGTTCTATTTTTAACTTTCTGAGGAACCTCCATATTGTTCTCCAGAGTGGCTACACCAGTTTGCATTCCCACCAACAGTGTAAGATGATTCCCCTTTCTCCATATCGTCACCAACACCTGTTGCTTCCTGTGTTTTAGCCATCCTGACTGTTGTCAGGTGTTATCTCACTAAAGTTTTGATTTGTATTTCCCTGATGATAAATGATGTTGAGCATCTTTTCATGTCTTTAATCTGTTCGAATTGATTTTTGTGTATGGTATAAGAAAGTCATCCAGTTTCATTCTTTTTCATGTTGCTGTGCAGTTTTCCCAACACCATTTGTTGAGAAGACTGTCTTTTCTCCATTGGATATTCTTTCCTGCTTTGTGAAAGATTAACTGACCGTCTAGTTGTGGGTTCATTTCTGGGTTATCTATTCTGTTCCATTGACCTATGTGTCTGTTTTTGTGCTAGTACCATACTATCTTGATCACTACAGTTTTGTAATATAGCTTGAAGTCTGGGATTGTGATGCCTCCAGCTTTGCTTTGCTTTTTCAAGATTGCTTTGGCTAGTCATTTGTGGTTCCATACAAATTTTAGGATTGTTTGCTCTATCTCTGTGAAAAAATAGTGGTAGTATTTTGATAAGGATTGCATTAAATGTATAGATAGCTTTGGGTAATATAGACATTTTAACAATGTGTGTTCTTCTAAACCACGGGCATGAAATATTTTTCCATTTCTTTGTGTCATCTTCAATTTCTTCTATCAGTGTCATATAGTTTTCAGTGTATAGATCTTTTACTTCTTTGGTTAGATATATTCCTAAATATCTTATGGGTTTTGGTGTAATTGTCAATGGTACTATTTCCTTGATTTCTCTTTCTGCTGCTTCATTATTGGTCTATAGAAATGCAACAGATTCTGTACATTGATTTTGTATTCTACAACTTTACTGAATTCGTGTATCTGTTCTAGCAATATTTGGTGGATTCTTTTGGGCTTGCTATATAGAGTATTGTGTCATCTGAAAATAGTGAAAGTTTAACTTTTTCTTTGCCAATTTGGATGATTTTATTTCTTTTTGTTGTCTGATTGCTGTGGCTAGGACTTCCAGTACTATGTTAAATAACAGTGGTAAGAGTGGACCTCTTGTCACATTCCTGAACTTTAGGGAAAAGCTCTCAGTTTTTTCTCCATTAATATTATTATCTGTGGGTTTTTCCACTTATGGACTTTAGTAAGTTTTTTTTCCCCTCTAGCCTTATTCCTTATTTTGTTAATTTTTGTTTTGTTTTGTTTTGTTTTTTTTTAATATCATGGATAGGTGTTGTACTTTGCCAAGTGCTTTTTCTGCATCTATTGAAAGGATAATATAGTTCTTATCCTTTCTTTTATTAATGTGATAGATCACATTGATTGACTTGCAAATATTGAACTGCTCTTGCAGTCCAAGAATATATCCCACTTGATCATGATGAATGACTCTTTCAATGGATTGTTGGATTCAGTTTGCTAGTATTTTATTGAGAATTTTTTTATCCATGTTCATCAAGTATATTGGCCTGTAGTTCTCTTTTTTAGTGCTTTGTCTGGTTTTGTTAACAGAGTGATACTGGCCTTGTAGAATGAATTTGGAAGTTTTCTTTCTTTTATTTTTTGGAATAGTTCAAAAAGAATATATATTAACTCTTCTTTAAATGTTTGGTAGAAATCCCCCATGAAGCCATATGGTCCTGAACTTTGGTTTCTTGGGAGATTTTGGATTACTGATTCAACTTCTTTGCTGGGTATCAGTATGTTCAAGTATTCTATTTCTTCCTGTTTCAGTTTTGGTAGTTTGTATGTTTCTAGAAATTTAGCCATTTTTTCCAGTCTGTCCATTTTGCTGGCATATACTTTCTCATGATATTATCTAATAATTGTTTGTATTTCTGTGGTGTTAATTGTTATTTCCCCTCTCCCATTTGTGATTTTATTTATTTGGGTCCTTTCTCTTTTCTTTTTGATAAGTCTGGTGATGAGTCTATAAATTTTATTAATTTTTTCTAAGAAGCAACTCCCGGTTTCATTGATCTGTTCTATTTTATGATTATTGTGATTATTATTTTAGTTTCTGTATCATTTATTTCTGCTGTAATCTTTATTATTTCCTTTATTCTGTTGGAATTAGGCTTCATTTGTTGTTCTCTTTCTAGTTCCTTCAAGTGTAAGATTAGGTGGTTAGGTTGTTTCTTTGAGATTTTTCTTCCTTCTTGAGGTAGGCCTCTATTGCTATATACTTCCCTCTTATGACTACTTTTGCTGCATCCCAAAGGTTTTGGAATGTCATGTTTTCGTTTTCATTTGTTTCCTTGTATTTTTGAATTTCCTCTTTGATTTTCTGGTTGGCCCATTCATTGTTTAGTAGTATGTTGTTTAACCTCCATGTATTTGTGGTGTTTCCAAATTTTCTTTAGTTGATTTCAAGTTTCATAGCATTGTGATCAGAAAATATGCATGGTATAATCTCAATCTTTGTGTACTTGTTGAGGCCTGATTTGTGATGTAGTATGTCATCTATTCTGGAGAATGACTCGTGTGCCCCTGAAAAGAGTGTGTATTCTGCTGCTTTAGAATGAAATATTTCTAATGTATCTGTTAAGTCCATCTGGTTCAGTGTGTCATTCAAAGCCTTTCCTTGTTGATTTTCTGCTTAGATGATCTGTCCATTGCTACCAGTGGGGAGTTATAGTTCCCTTTTATTATTTTATTATTAACAATGAATTCCTTTATGTTTGTTATAATTTGTTTTATATATTTGAGTGCTCCCATGTTGGGACATAAATGTTTACTTACAATTGTTAGATATTCTTGTTGGATAGACCCCTTTATTATGATACAGTGCTCTTCTTAATCTCTTACCACACCCTTTGGTTTCAAATCTAGTTTGTCTGATATAAGTTTTGCTACCCTGGCTTTCTTTTGATGTTCATTAGCATGATAGATTGTTCTCTATCCTCTCACTTTGAATTTGCAGGTGTCTTATGTCTAAAATGAGTCGGTTATCAGTATCATATAGATGGGTCTTATTTATTTATTCCTTCTGACACCCTATGTCTTTTGATTGGAGCATTCAGTCCATTTACATTCAGAGTAACTATTGATAGATATGTATTCAGTACCATTTTATTATTTGCTTTCTCACTGTTTCTGGAGATCCTCTCTGTTCCTTTCTAGTTTTGTCACTTTTGGTCTTTCCTGTCCACTCAGAGAGTCCCTTTAATATTTCTTGCAGAGTTGCTTTAGTGGTCACAAACTCCTTTAGTTTTTGTTTGCCTGGGAAATTCTTTATCTCTCTTTCTATTCTGAATGATAGCCTTTCTGGATAGAGTATTCTTAGCTGCATATTTCTCCCTTAGCATATTGAATATATTAGGCCACTCCCTTGTGGCTTGCCAAGTTTCTGTTGAGAGATCTGCAGCTAGCCTAGTGAGCCTCCCTTTGTAAGTTAAGGACTTCTTTTGTCTTGCTACTTTTAGAATTTTTTCTTTATTGTTATATTTTACAAATTTAATTATAATATGTCTTGGTGTTGCCTGCTTTTGTTGATTTTGATGGAGTTGCTCTGTGCCTCCTGGATCTGATATCTGTTTCCTTCTCCAGATCACAGAAGTTTTCAGCTATGATTTCCTGTAATAAATATTCTGGTCCCTTTTCTCTCTTCTTCTTCTGGGACTTCTATGATACAAATATTATTACATTAGATGGAGTCAAATGTGATGGAGATCTCTAAGTCTATTCTTGTGATCCATAATTCTTCTCTCTCTCTTTTTTTCAGCTTCATTATTTTCCATTATTTTATCTTCTATATTTCTTATTCATTCCTTTGCTTCTCCCATCCTTGTGGGCATTACATTCAGTTAGTTTTGAATCTCAGTTACTGCATTTTTCATTTCTGATTGTTTTTTAACTCTTTTATTTCTGCACTAGGGGCCTCCCTGAAGTCTTCCCTGCTTTTCTCAAGCCAAGAAAGTATACGTATGATTGTTGCTTTAAATTCTCCATCAGGCATATTACTTATACCTGTTTTGGTTAGATCTCTGGCCATGACCTTATCTTGTTCTTTCTTTTGGGATGAATTCCTTTGTCCTGGCATTTTGTCCAAGTCGCTGTCTTCTTCTGTGTTTTAGAAAAGGCTGTTTTATTTCCTGCTCCTGAGAGTAATGGTTTTATGAAGAAGAGGTCATATAGTGCCCAGGGCCTAGTGCTTCAGGGAGTGTCTCTCATGTGTGCCGCATGAGCTCTACTGCTATGTTTTGGCTGCTCTATCCTTCAGGCCAGTTGTCTTTAGAAGCTCTTGCCTGCAGTGGACAGGGTTTGGTCCTTGGCCAGTGTGGTGAGGTTTTACTAGGTGTGCTCTTGTCTGCTTGTTACATGAGACCAGATGCTACTTCCACTAGAACTGAAGCCTTGCAGAACTCTCTGGCCTGGAGTTGTGGTTATGAATGTGGGTTTCTGCTGGTCTTCTGGGGAAGGGACCTGCCTGTGCTGGTCCTTAGGCACACTTGCTTGAGAAAAGCAGTATTGGCGGAACTTGTGGTGGCAGGACTTGGTGAAGGTGCAGAACAACAGGTATTCACGTTCATGGCTGGTGGGAATGCAAAATGTTACTGCTGCTTTGCAAGATTTTAAGCAGTTTTGGTTTTTGGGTTTTTTTGTTTGTTTTGTTTTGTTTTTTGTTTTTACCAAACTAAATGATCTCACCATATGATCTAGTAATCGTGTTTCTTAGAATTTACCCAAAGAAGTTGAAAAGTAATGTCCATATAAAAATCTGCATATTGATGTTTTACAACAGCTTTTTTTCATAATTACCAAAGCTTGGAATCAACCAAGATGTTTTTTTAGTAGGTGAATAGATAAGCAGTGGTATATCCATACAAAGAAATAGTATTCAGCAATAAAAAGAAAAGCTATCAAGCTGTGAAAAGAGATGGAAGAAGCTTCAATGCATATTGCTAAGTGAAAATTGCCATTTTCAAAGGCTACATCTTGCATGATTCCAACAATATGAAGTTCAAGAAAAGGTAAAACTATAGAGATAGTTAAAAGATCAGTGGTTGCCAGAGGTTGGGGGAGGGAGAGATTAATAAGTGGAGCACAGGGGGCCCTCTAGAGCAGTAAATCTACTGTAAGTGTGGATATGTGTCATTACACATTGGTCTGAAACTGTGTAATGTACAAAACAAGTGAACTCTAAAGTAAATTATGGACTTTAGTTAATAATAATGTATTAATACTGATTCATTAACTGTAACAAATGTTTTATACTTATGTAAGATGTTAATAATAGGTTAAACTAGGCAGAGAGATGAGGGGTTTTGTGAAGCCTCTGTACTTCTGCTTAATTTTTTCTGTAAACCAAAAATCAATTAAAAAAAGCCTATTAATTTAAAAATTTTGCTAGACTTGCACACAAAACTTTGCGCCCAAATATAGCCATAGCAGGAGTATTTCTAATAGCCAAAAAGTGGAAATAATGCAAATGTCCATTAATTGATGAATGGATAAATAAGATATGATATATACATACTATGGAATAATATGCAGCCATAAAAAGAAATGAAGTGCTGATATATGCTACAATGTGGATGAACCTTGAAAACATGCTATAAAAGAAGCTAGTTACAAAAAACTAAATATTGTATGATTCCATCTGTATGGAATGTACAAAAGAGGTAAATCTGTAGAGACAGACAGTATATTAGTGGTTGTCTAGAATTGGGGAAAATGGGGAGTGAGTGACTACTAATAAATTTCATTTTCTTTTGGAGGAGGAAGGGAATAAAAATGTGGTAAATTTGACTGTGGAAATAGATGCACAACACAATTTAAATTGTACATTTTAAATTGTATGGAAAGTAAATTGTATCTCAATGAAGTTATTATTTTCAAAAAACTTTTTAATATTTATTTATTTATTGAGAGAAAGAGAGGCAAGTGTGAGCAGAGGAGGGAAAGAGAGAGAGGGAGATACAGAATCCAAAGCAGGCTCCAGGCTCAGCTGTCAGCACAGAGCCCTATGTGGGGCTCAAGCTCACAAACTGTGAGATCATAACCTGAGCTGAAGTTGGATGGTCAACTGGCTCAGTCAGCTTCAGGCATCCTATGAAGGTATTATTTAAAAACTATGATTCCTGTATTCAAGAAAATCCATGGACAACATATACAATTTTAGCAAAATTATCTTTGAAAAGCAACCAAAGGAAAATTCTGGAATTAAAAAAGGAATAGCTGAAATTAAGTACTCAGTTGATTGATTTAATATTACATTAGTCAAACATAAGAAAGGATTAACAAATTCAATTAAAAAGATAACCAGACTAAAATTTGGAAGAAAAATTATATAAAATAGAGAACTAAGCATATAAGACATATGGAGTATGTATAAAGTACTTTGACTTAATCACTCCCAAGTTATAGGGGTAGGAAAAGGACATGCAACCTACTTGAATCACAGGGACTTCACCAAGGGAAAAATTAGGTTCTGGTGCCAGAAGTGGAAGGAATAAATTACAAAGAAAAAAAAAAAACAATGGTAAACTGTAATCTAGATAGACTAGTAAATACATTAGGCTCCCTGGGATTGTAACCTTGTGCAAACAATAAGAAAATGATGTGACACATGATATAGGGAACTTGACATTGTTAAAGAAAAATGTCTGGGCAGGAAAGACTTTATTTAATGTTTTGGAGTCCATATATAAATGATACCACGTAGCATTTGTCTTTCTTTATCTGGCTTATTTCGCTTAACATAACGCCCTCCAGTTGCATCCATGTTGTTGAAAATGATAGGATTTCCTGCTCTTCTCAGGTTGAATAATATTCCATTATATATCTATATATTGCATTTTCTTTATCTTTTCATCTATCCATGGACACCCAGGTTGTTTTCATACTTTGGCTATTGTGAATAATGTTGCAATGAACGTGGGAGTGCAGATAACTCTTCAAATAGTGATTATGTTTCCTTTGGATATGCAGGTGACCCTTGAACAATATAGCAGTTAGGGGACACCAATGCCTTGTGCAGTCAAAAATCTGCATATAACTTTCAACTCCACCAAAACTTAACTGTTACTAGCCTACTGTTGACTGGAAGCCTTACTGATAACATAAACAGTCAATCAACACATACTTTTTAGGTTATATGTATTATATACAGTATTTTTACAATAAAGTAGGCTAGAGAAAAGAAAATGTTAAGAAAATAGCAAGAAGAGAAAACACACTTACAATGCTGTACCTAAAATATCCACATATAAGTAGACCTGCACAGTTCAAACCTGTGGTTTTCAAGGGTCGACTGTATAGCCAGAAGTGGGAGGAAGACTTTATGACACAAATTGACCATGCATAAAAGATGTTGTAGGAATGAAAAACTCTGGACACCTAGAAAGAAGGACTATGGAGTGTTTGAAAGGACCATTGTTCAAGGTTATATATAGTTTAAGTTATGACATTTCAGTAAGCCTGTGTATGAAGACTTGCTTATTTTTCTGGATTTGAATAGACTGCAAAGGAGTCTTGCTAAGTTTTTGATCAACACCAAAAAAAGAAATATTTTTCTCTTATTATGACACTAGAGGAAAAGGAAGCCTTATAAGCATCATGAAGGCCCAGTAGAATTTTCCCTGATGATAGTGCTAATTCAGGAAAAGGGTCTAAGGCCATAGAACAATTTTGAAAGCAAAATAAGGCTGCCAAGGCTTCACCCACTGTATGAGATTAAGTTTTAATGGCATATCATGAAGTGGCTATGACACAGCTGGCAGAGTTGGTATGTTGTTGAAAATGGCTCTCGAAGGAATTGGACAGTGAACATAGAACAACAAAAAGGTAAATCCAAAGAGTAAAAGAAAAAAATAAACAGAAAAGCCAAAACAGGGAAGAAAATCTGTAACCTTGACAAATAAAAGCAAAATCTTGTTCTTTAAAAAGACCATTAAAGTAAGCAGTATTTGAAAAGTATGACAGATGTGCTTAGCCATAAAGCAGAAAGATTTTTTTTTAATTACAAAGAATACCACATTAACTCTATACCAACACATTTGAAAATCTAGACAAGGTGGATGAGTATTGAATAAATTATATGTAGTCAATATTGACTTACATGTTGAGCAGAAAATACAAATAGTTTTATGAAATTAAAAATCATAATTAAAGATCCAGAACTTAGAGAAACATTGGTTGCTTTCCAATTCTTTTAAAAAGCTAGAGACCCCTAATACAGACATCAGACATGGAAAATATATCAAAAAAATGCAAACAGAGGTTGCCAGAGTACATTTCTTTTAAGCTCTTAGGTTCTAATTAATGTTAGGGTGCATGGGTGGCTCAGCTGGTCGAGCATCTGACTCTCGATCTCAGCTCAGATTGCAATCTCATGGTTTGTGAGATTGAGCCCCACTTCAGGTTCTGCTCAGGGAGTATGGAGCCTGCATGGGATTCTCTCTCTCCCTCTTTCTCTGCCCTTCCCCTGCTCGTGTGTACTCTCTCTCTGTCTCAAAAGAAATAAATAGACCTTAAAAAAACAATTACTATTAGCAAATGGATTCCAGCAACATATTGAAAAAATATGTCATTATGACCAAGTATGATTTTTCACTATAAAGCAGATTTGTAAAAGTAAAGTAATAGTTGGAATGAGGAAAGGAATGTCCATATCCAATATCAAAATATACTCCCACGTTTCAGTAGTTTTAAAAATCTAATAAGCTGCAACAATACATCAGTATAGCATTGAATCAGAAGAGGAACTCATGTATACATGGGAAATAAAATATAGAAGAAATAAATTATAGGCTGTCCTCATTTGTGGAACTGCTGAAATGATCATGTAAGTGTATCTGTTTGAAGTGATCTTAATGATCAATGAGAAAAATATGATTGTTCCATTACCTTAAACATTTTCTGACAAAACATGAGAAACTCTCTTCCTGGGATGCCTGGGTGGCCCAGTTGGTTAAGTGTCTGACTTTGGCTCAGGTCATGATCTCTCAGTTCCTGGGTTCAAGCCTGGCATCAGGCTCTGTGCTTATAGCTCTGAGCCTGGATCTGCTTCAGATTCTGTGTTTCCCTTTCTCTCTGCTCCTCCACTACTCATTCTCTCTCTCTCTCTCTCTCTCTCTCTCAAAAATAAATAAACATTAAAAATTTTTTTCAAAAAAACCAGAAACTCTCTTTCTGTTGGTTATAAAGTTACAGATAAATTTAAAAAATAGCAAACCTTATATTTAGTGAATATACTGTAATTAAAACATTATACATACTTGGAATTAACATAGTTTATTTCATTGTAAAAACCTCATGATACTTCCAGTTTCCAGTGCAACATGTAAGGAGCTTAGAAGTCACAACTCCATCCTAATAGGTAAAAACCTGAACAAACTAAAAAATCAACAATTCTTCTTAGATTCATTACAAGAGTGAGATCACAGGGCCAATCACTGTCTACAAAATTGGAGAAGCAAATAGGCAGATATGGAGAATGACAACTTACTGGAGTAGAAACTCCAAGACCAGAAATCTATATAGAAACCAGTACAGAGGTAGGAAACACTGAACTTTAATTGGTGAATTGGTAGAGGCTCACTGTAAACAAAAAAAGCTATGAGTTAAAAACTCCGGGGAAGCTCCCATACTTTTGTGAGTTTCTGTCTTGGAGCTCTACCAGATTGTCATTTTGAAGATCAGAGAAAAATCCCCTTAGGGGTTCTGGCAGGGGGAGGGCAAAAGGCACAATTTTGAAATACATCAGAGCATTCCATCATTCTTAAGGTCTCTCCTCAAGACCAGCTCTTTTGCCAGAGGCCTAACTTCTTGGGGTTTTGTCAAAGTCTACCTGACCTGGAGAAAGGGAAGTACCTAACTCCAGCCCTATTTAGCCATTCTGTCCATGCCAATAGGTGGAGGTAAAACAGAGAGACACTTGTGAATCAGACACATAGCTGAGGGGCACAGGCTCACTACAAGACTGAAGTCTAATTGTAGGACTCCAGAAATCTTCTTCTCTCCCACACTATAACATCACATCACTAAAGGCTTATTTTCTGCAGTTAATTTCATCCAGTGCATTAGGTCTGGATTTTTAAAGGACAGAAAATGGAATCATATAAAATGCTTCATTAACACCACTAATGGCAGAAAAAGAGTGGCAGACAAAAATAGGTATAGAGAACAAGGGCAACAAATGCAAAACAGTAACAAATATGGTAGATATTAATCCAGCTATATTAATAAGCACCTTAAATTATTTTAAAAAAATTTTAATGTTTACTTATTTTTGAGAGAGAGACAGCACGTGAGTAGGGGAGGGGCAGAGAAAGAGGGAAACAGAATCCAATGCAGGCTCCAGACTCTGAGCTGTAGTACAGAGCCCAACACGGGGCTCAAAGCCACAAAGCATGAGATCATGACCTGAGCCCAAGTTGGTCCTTTAACCACCTGAGCCATCCAGGTGCCCCATCAATAATCACTTTAAATGCCCATGGTCTAAATATACCAATTAAAAGAGGGAGGTTGTCAGAGGGGATCAAAAAACAAGATCCAGCCATAAGAAGTCTACTTTACATATAAAGACACATATAGATTAAATGTAAATGGATGGAGAAAAATATACCATGCTAAAACTAATCAAAACGAACAAAATATAACATGCTAAGACTAATCAAAACAAACATCTCTTTCTTTGGGCGAAAGAGATGAATCTATTATTATAACTGGAGATTTCTACATCCATTCATTATAAATGGACAGGTCCAGCAGGCAGAAAATCAGTAAGAACATAGCTGAATTCAACAACACCATAAACCAAATGTATGTAACATTTACAGATTACTTCATTTAACAATAGCAGAATACACATGTCTCAAGCTCATGTGGAAAATACACCAAGACAGGCCTCATTCTGGGCCCTAAAACATACCATGACAAATTTAAAACAACAGAAATCGTAGTGTAGCAGGATTCTCACACAGAGAGTGACACCGAGGTTTTTCTTTTCAGGAAGCAACTTTATTCATGCTGGCACTGGCTCAGTTGGGTTCATACCCAAAGAACTGAGTCCTGAAGGCCACGTGGCATAGTTTTTTTATACATTTTTTCTACTTCTTTGTCTCACAAACATGAGGTCTGATTAGGTGGTCTTATGTTACAGAGTCATGAGGGATGTCATGTATACATATAGGAAGGTTGCCTTCCTTTATCTTGAGGTGTTCTTTTTTTTTTTTCTTCCACATTCCTTAGGAAGGAGATCCTATCAGAAAATGTCTGTTCCTAGACCACACTGAAACTAAACTAGGAATCAAGACCAACAGATAGCTAGAAAATCCCCAAATACTTAGAGATTAAACAACAAACTTCTAAATAATACATGGCCAAAAAAAAATCTCAAGGGAAAGTTTTAAATATTTTGAACAACATGAAAATGAGAACACATCAAAACTTGCGGGATGCAGCAAAACAGTGTATAGGGGGAAATTTATAGCATTGAATGCGTGATTAGAAAATAAGAAAGATCTCAAAATCAATCACCTAAGCTTCTACCCTAGGAAACTAGGAAAAGAAGATCAAGTACATTTCAAAGTAAGCAGAAGAAAAGAACAGTAAAGATTAGAGCAAAAAGAAAAGAAACTGAAAAGAGGATATTGACAAATTGATAAAACCAAAATCTGATTTTTTGAAAAGATAAATAAAATAAAAAAGCTCCAGGTTAATGAGAGAGAAGACACATCATTAGTATCAGAAATGGAGGAAAGGAAGGGCGCCTGGGTGGCTCAGCTGGTTAAGTGTCTGACTTCAGATCTGGTCATGATCTCACAGTTTGTGAGTTCAAGCTCCGTGTCCAGCTCTGTGCTGACCGCTTAGAGCCTGGAACCTACTTTAGCTTCTGTGTCTCCCTCTCTCTCTGCTCCTCCCCTGCTCGTGCTCTGTCTCTCTCTGAAAAATAAAGGAACATTAAAAAAAATTAAAAAATGGAGGAAAAGATATCAATACATATCCCATGAACCTTAAAAAGATAATAAAGGAACACTATGAGCCACTCTGTGCCCACACAATTGAGAACCTAGATGAAACAGACTAATTCCTTGAATAACACAATCTGAAAACTCACACAATGAGAAATAGACAATCTAAATAAACCTATATTTATTTTTTAAATTGAATCAACAATAACTTTCAAAAAAAAAAAAAAAAAAAAGAACATGAGGCCCAGATGTGTTCACTGATTAACTCTACCATTTAAGGGAGAAATTATACCAATTCTCCACAATATCTAACAGAGAATAAAAGCAGAGGGAATACTTCCTAACTCATTCTATGAGGCCAGCATTACCTTAACATCATATTGAATGGTGAAAAACTAAAATCTTTTCTGCTAAGATTAGGAACAAGGCAAGGAAGTTTCCTCTCAACACTCCCTTTTGACATTATACTGGAAATTCTACTAATGCAATGAGATAAAAAAAGGAAATAAACTGTATCTAGATTGAAAAGGAGAAAATAAAATTCTTTGTTTTTGCACATGGCACGACCATCCACATAAAAAAAAAAATGAGAAAAATATCGGAAAACTGCTGAAACCAATAAATGATTATAGTAAGGTTGCTCCTTCCACACCTTCCACACCTGTGAGAAAGGCCAGACTCCAGAACACAGACAACACCAAATGATGGCTACCAACAAGTATGTGGAGCAACACACTCTGAGTGTGAGTTTGTGAGTGAGTGCAAAATGGTACAGCCACTTTGGAAAATAGTTTGGTAGTTTTACATAAAAACTAAACATGGGGCTCTGAGGTGGCTCAGTCGGTTAAGCATCCGACTTCAGTTCAGGTCATGATCTCACAGTTCGTGAGTTCAAGCCCTGCATGAGGCTCTGAGCTGTGAGCCCATAGCCTGGAGCCTGCTTTGGATTCTGTGTCTTCCTCTTTCTCTGCCCCTCCCCTGTTCATGCTCTGTCTCTCCCTGTTGCTCTCTCAAAAATAAACATTAAAATAATAATAATAATAACATACTATTAAATAAAATGAATAAACAAACAGAAAACAGAATCAAATCCATAAATACAGAGAACAACTGGGGGTTGCCAGAGGAAAAGATGGTGGGTAGATGGACAAAACGGGTGACGGTGAATAGGACATACAGGCTTCTAGCTATGAGATGCATCAAGTTAAGGAAATGAAAGGCACAGAATAAGGAATATAGTCAATGATTTTGTAATACTGTTGCATGGTGACAAATGGTAGCCACACTTATGGTGAACACAGCATAACCTGTAGGGCTGTTGAACCACTATGTTGTATACTTGAAACCAACGTAACATTGTGTGTCAACTATACTCAAACAAGAAAATTAAAAAGAAAACAAAAAAATCAACACACTCTTGCCATACGACCTAGCAATTTGCTCTCCTTGCTCTTTACCCAAAGGAGTTGAAAAGTGAAGTCCACATAAAAACCTGTCTGAGGATGTATATAGCAGCTTTAATTGCCAGCACAGTGGGTGAATGGATGAATATCTGTGGTACATTCAGACACCGGAATACTGTTCAGTGTTAAAATAAAATGAGCTATCAAGCCATGAAAAAACACGAAAGAAACTTAAGTGCATATTGCTAGGTGAAAGAGGCCCATCTGAAAGACTCCATGTATGATTCCAACTCTATGACACACTGGAATAGGCAAAAATACGGAGATGGTAAAAAGGTCAGTAGCATTCCAGGCATTAGGGTCAAGGAAGGGACGAATGTGCAGAGCAAAGGGAATTTTTAGGGCAGTGAAACTACTCTATATGATACTACAGAGGTAGATATATGTCATTATATATTTGTCCAGACCCATAGAATACTGGACGCTAAGAACGAATGCTAAGGTGACTGTCTGTCATCTTTGAGTCATAATGTTTCGATGTAGGTTCATTGATTGTAACAAATATGCCACTCCATTGTGGGAAGTTGATCATAGGGAGGCTGTGTCTATTCAGGGATGGAAGGTATACATGAATTCCCTACTTTCTGCTCAATTTTGCTGTGAACCTAAAACTGCTCTAAAAAATCAAGTCTATTTTAAAGGAGAAAAGACTTCCTCAGACTAGTCTGCACAGTGATTGCCCTCCTCTTGTTGCATAGCTTACCATAAAGAGCAGGAATCCCTTCCATGCTTTTGCAAATTCTCCCGCTCCATTTTGAGTTTGTTATCAGCTTCTGACATTTTATCCTTTGTGCCTTCATTGTGGGGAAATATATCTGAGAGTTCCTTGAATGTGAACCTTTTGGCTGATGTCATTTACTCTCCTTGTTGCCCCTCACCCCTGCTTGCGATTATCCAGTTTTGTGAACTGTGATATGGACATTCACTAGGATGACAAGGAAGCAGCCCAACAATACGTTTTGCTGTCTCTGTGTGAACTGAATGCCATGCATGGTGACCCAGCACTTACAGATCAAGACAGAAGTCACCACTGATCATGACACACATCTGTGATCTGCATAGTAATTTGAGTGCTGAAGGACTGGCTGTGAAGTTTGTACTTTTGCAGATTTTCTAACTGTTAATATATGGTGTTGTTCCAGGACTGGGATTCTTTAACTAAATCATGGTAGCTGAAATTCATGCATAGGTGTCCTATGCAGAGCAAGGACTGCCTGTATAGCATGCATTTGATGGTAGTTTATTGTAAGAAAATATGTACAAGATTGTAAGGTAGGATGAAGAGTACTATTCTTGCCACGATGAAATCTTTCCCTAAGCAGAACACAAAAGTGAGAGATCATAAAGAAAAAGACCACAGATTTGACTTTGTAAAAGTTAAAAAAAATTCTACATGGCCAAAGATAATCTAAACAGAGTTAAAAGACAAGTGACTGATTAGGAAATATAATATGAGCATCTGACCAAGAATTTGGCCAGCCATTCCTTCCTCCACAACAGTATAAAGATGGGGAAATTTCAAGGAGTCAAACTTCATGGATCAACCAATAGCTGAGAGGTTAAACTCAATTTCTCATGGTGCAGACTTGATTTTATGGAATGCAAAGAACTTTCCAACAGAAAAGGCAGAGTATTTCCAGTCTAATTGAGGTCCTGTGCAATGCACTTAGAGAATCATTGAGTAACTGTGTGTTAGATGAATTTGTTATCTGTTCTATAAGAAAAGAACAATTAACAGAATGGCTGTTTCTCCCCAGGGCAGAATTCCACTATTGTCTCTGCACCACTGAGCCTTGAGAAACATCGAAACCCACAGTCTCTAGCAAGTCACTCTAAAACAATCAAGAGGGGAAGAAATGAAAAAGCTAATGAACTTGCCAATTACCCTTATAGCCCTGACTCCTGAAAATAAGGATGATGAGAAATAGATGCCCATGTATGGGGACCTTATAGGGCATACAGATTCAAATGCAGCAGAGAGGAAAGAAAGCCTCTGATAACCTATGGAGGTTGATTTATTCATAGTCTCAATGGGGAAATGTTGACTAAGAAATGAGAGGCTACAGGCAGGAGCAGCTCCTGAAATTGTGCCTGAATACCTCAAATATCCCTAAGGAATCCCGCGGACAACTGTGTCAGAGTGCAGCTGACAAATGGAGTATAGTAAGCACAGACATCATGCCCTTGTCAGCCAGCATACGGAGAGCATTACTGATCCTCAGCAAATCATTACTGATTCTCAAAAAAATGTACTGTGACTAGGTCTAAAACCTGACTGGAATTTTCCATAGGTGTGTGATATTGGAGACCGGTTTGCAGCTGCACTTGCCAAATCACCTTTGCAAAGCACAGTAGGTCACGGCCAGAGGAGCAAAGGCTGGTCTGCTCTTTCTCAAGCAGAGAAGGGTTTTCTAAGTGCCAAGTTCTCTCCCACAAAGGACGGGGATAGCCAATTATGGGTTAGTGATGAGTACAAGCATCTGTGATCCCTCAGCTAATTTCCATCTTGAAGTTGGGGTATAAGGTCTCAAGTGCTAGGTGATCAGTCACAATCCCTTTGAACAGGTGCTTAATCAAGACTGGATAGGATGCATTCAGGTTGGGCATCTGGCATCTGGTACTAGCTCTTTCTCTGTCCTCTAGGATGGCTTCAGACAAATCCCTCACACTTTTTGTTTTGCATCTATAGTATCTGTTATTGTTGTTTTGTTATTTAAATATATAAAGTAATGATAACACTACTTGGTGGCATATTCAATTTTAAAAAACCTCCATTGTCATGGGGCGCCTGGGTGGCTCAGTTGGTTGTGCGTCCGACTTCGGCTCAGGTCATGATCTCACCATCCGTAATTTCAAGCCCCGCATCAGGCTCTGTGCTGACAGCTCAGAGCCAGGAGCCTGCCTCGGATTCTGTGTCTCCCTCTCTCTCTGGCCCTCCCCTGTTCATGCTCCATCTCTCTCTGTCTCAAAAATAAATAAACATTAAAAATAAATAAAAAACCCTTCTTTACCAAGTGCAAACCAAACAGTAAATGCTCTCTCTTAGGAAGACTGAATAGCAGATTTCTGAGCTCTTTTATTCTGGGAAATGTTCATAAATACACCAGGAGAACAAAGTGAGAAAAAGGAGACTGTACCTAGCCTTTTATCTAATGCAATGTGACTCAACCAAGGATACGCAGTGGCTAAAAACAGGGTAATATTGGCTTGGAGTGGGTCCTATAGTCAGCATGCCAGAATTAATTAATTAATTAATTAATTATTTGTTTGTTTTAATATTTATTTTGGAGAGAGAGCATGAGTGGGGGAGGAGCAGAGAGAGAGGGAGACAAGGGAGACACAAATCCAAAGCAGGCTCCAGGCTCTGAGCTGTCAGCAAAGAGCCCAACATGGGGTTCGAATCCTCCAAGTGCAAGATCATGACCTGATCCAAAGTCAGTGGCTTAACTGACTGAGCCACCCAGGTGCCCAAGCATGACAGAATTTAAATTGCCACTCTGAAACATCATAAGACCTTGGGACAAATTACTTCTCTAAACTTTTTTCCTGCATCTCAGAAAAATAATACCCTTGCCACAAAATGTCCATGTCCGAATCCCCAGAACCTGAGAATGTCACCTTAAAGGGCAAAAGGGATCTTGTAGATGGGATTGTTAAGGATCTTAAGATGGAGATATTATTTCAGATTATCTGATGGGCCCTAAAATAACCCCAAGTGTTCTAAGAGAAAGGCAGAGGGAGATTTTACCACAATTAAAGAGAATGTGTTGATGAAACAGGGATTAGATTAATGTGGTGAAAAGACAAGGAATGGTAGCAGCCACCAGAAGCTGGAAAAGGTAAGGGCATGGAGCTTCTAGAGGGAGCACAGCCTTGCCAACTCCTGATTTCAGCCTAGCAAAAAAGGTTTTGGACCTCCGACTTTGAGAACAGTAAGAGAAGAAATGTGTTTTAAGCCACCAAGTTTGTGGTGAATTGTTATGGCAGCCATAGGGAACCCATACCTCACAGGAATTGTTACTCCAGATAAAATGTGTGACTGGTAGTTCGTGGGTTCAAGCCCCACATTGAGCTCTGTGCTGACAGCACAGGGTCTGCTTGGGATTCTCTCTCTCCCTGTTTGCCCCACCCCACTCTCAAAATAAACAAGCTTTAAAAAATGTGTAACTGGAAATACACTTAGTAATGTGTCTAACACACAGTAGGGATGCTGTAACTGTATGTCTTTCTTGGAAACTGAAGCTTGGTTTGAGGGATCATTGAAACCAGTACAATGGTCACCATTGTTTTAATATGTATTTATTAACATTTTATTTATTTTTGTGAGACAGAGAGACACAGAGTGCGAGCAGGGGAGGGAAGTGAGGCAGACACAGAATCAGAAGCAGGCTCCGGGCTCCGAGCTGTCAGCACATTGCCCGTGGCAGGGCTCAAACCCACAAACTGTGAGACCATGACCTGAGCTGAAGGTGGACACGTGACCGATTGAGCCACCCAGGAGCCCTGAATGGTCAGCATTTTTGTCCATGTTCATCCTGGTAAAATGCTAGACACCTGCTAGAAAGATCTTTATACTCCCCCACAATCCCCCACTTCTCCTAGTAGAGGGGAAAGATTCCTTCTCCTCACTTAAGTCATATTATTATTTTCCTTTCTACTTTTTTTTTATTATTGTTACTCTTCATTCAACCAGTCTTTCCGAACTTTAAACAAAGTCATTTATCAGTGGATTCAGGTGCTATCTTAATTAACCAACAAGCATCTTATTATTTCTAGTCCTCATCACCAGAAATTTCTGAACTTAGCTCCTCCTCAGTTTCTGCTGTCATTCATTTTCTCATTTCTCCCCTCTGCTTTTAGTTCATTCTTGACAACTTAGTCCTTTCCCTAAACACAGTTTTTAATAAGGTAACACAGCAAAGTGGTAAAAGTCTAAATGGCCTTGTTTCAAATGTTGGGTTTTGTCACCTACTTACTGTGTGATTCTGGACAAGCTATTTAACCTTTCTGCTTTCCCCCCAGAAATGGCTATTATGAGTAATACCTACTGCTATTATGAAGATAAGTGAGTTAATATTTGCCAAGTCCTTACCATAGCACTATAGTCACAGTGTAAGCACCACAAATATATTTGCGAGCAAAGATAAATGCAAAGTCTGAGCATACACTTTTCTCAACTTTCAGTCATAACTTTGAGATATGTATTTGGTGAAATCAATATAAGCCTTTTCAAGGGACGCACGAGATATTTCTATCCAGAAAAATCGTTGTGAATGATTGTCCATGTGGCTAGTTTGGGTGTTTCACCAGTGTTTCCAAATTTCTATATGACAGCCTGGGTTTAGTCCAGTGAAAAATTAGAAACTTGAGCTTCTGTTTTAAACCCTTTACCTTAAGGCCTCCCACCCTCATCTCTTTGCCCATCAACTTTCATTTGTCCTCCATGCTATGAAAACTACTCCTAAGAAAGTCTCTGATGTCCAGCCTAGCATGGATTTAAAACAAAGGCACTGTTGGGGAACCTGGGTGGCTCAGTCGGTTAAGCATCTGACCTCAGCTCAGGTCATGATCTCGCAGTTCATGGGTTGGAGCCCCACATCAGGCTCCATGCTGACAGCTCAGAGCCTGGAGCCTGCTTCAGATTCTGTGTCTCCTTCTCTCTCTGTTCCTCCCCTGCTCACACTCTGTCTGTCTGTCTGTCTCTCTCTCTCTCAAAAATAAATAAAGATTACCAAAAAAAAAAATTAAAACAAAGGCACTGTTTGCACGAAAGAGACTAGCTTTCAGGAGTTGTTTTGTCTTGCTGTTTGGTTGCCCTCCTCCCACCGGCAGCCTCGGACAAAAATCCAAAGATCCACGTCGTGGCTCTAATTCTTAGCCCCTGTTTGATTATGCAAGCTCAGTTCTCCTACCTGGAAGGGGTATCTGAGGGCAATGCTCTGTCTTTGGGACTGTTGAACATTTCCAGTTCAGGTATGAACTGTTGCCAGGAAGCCTGGTTATATCACATCACCCCAGGATCCTAGCAGTGATTGGCTCAGGAAGGGCCTGAACAGGCTCATCACAGGTAGTTTCAAGGTCTCTAAAATGAATGCATTTAGGACAAGAAAGACATGTATCCAGGAGTCTGAACTACTGAAAATTTTCACAAGCTACCTTTTAGTTCTTGAGAAATAGATGCAGGGAAAAAGTCCTGCTTATCACTAAGAGTTTTAGCCCAAAATGCTATACAAAATTTCTAATCTTATAAAACATATGGGATCTTTGGTGAGCTCTCACTGATGGCCTAGTGTGGTACAATATGAAATGTGGACTACCTGGAGTGCTAGCTGAAACCCATAGTGCTGTTTCTCCTACAAAGCTACAAAATTAGGATGATGGGGCTAGAATGATGCATTTCTCATAATTAGTGATTAGTGAGCATTTCTGGCCTAGTCTAAAGGCAGTCTGAGTAGTCCCTTTGGCCCCCTTTCTTCTGGAATCATATCCTTTGGTGTTGTAGCTTCCAAACTGTGTAAGGGAGGTGCATAGAAAAGGAAGAAAGAAAAGGAAGAAAAGGAAGGAAGAGACCCAGCCAAGTAAAGAAAATAATATCAAGTTAGAAAAAAAAAAAATTTTTTTTAAATGTGCAAATAGTGCAAGGATTAAAAGAGAGAAATAGTACAAATTTTAGGAAAAATAATTTAAGATACATGAAAAGTATAAACCAAACTAAAATGTAGCATGATTTTGAACAACTGATGTTAAAGAAAAGACAGAGCACTATACTGACAGAGCAGAAAATACAATCCTCTCACACTATTTTCCCCAGAACGAAGCAATACTTCGTCAACACAGTTTGTTGGTTTTCAACCCTTAGAGCCAACCTGTGGATAAAACACAGAACACTCTGCTACAACTGTATGGCAAAATGTCAATGCTAACAATACAGACAAACAAAAGCAAGCACGTATTCACAGATGGTGATTCGTACAAGGGGAAAGGAAAGGTAGAGGGGCTGCAGGGCACAGCCTCGTGCATAAAGAAAATCATGAGATTAGGGTGAAAATTAATAACACAAGATATAAAGAATAATAGCTAAAGTTTCTTGAGTTCTTCTGTGTGCTAGACTTGCTAGGATACAAATGCATTATTATTTGCATTATCACAAACAATCCCATAAGGTAGAGAGGTATCCTTTTCTCTGGTTTATGGATGAGAAAACAATGGGTACAGGTAGGATGTGTAAATTTCGCAGGGATACAGAGCTAATAAAAACAGAAGAACAAGGATTCTAACTCCAGGGGTCCATCTCCAGAACCAGTGCTTTTAGCCTTCTGCTACTACTTTCCTCACCAAGAAAGCCAGCAAAATTACATGAAGTTACCAGAGAGAAGCAGCAAAATTAATTGAATATGACATATTGGAAAGGAAGAGGGAGGGAAAACAGTGGTAGTGGAGTTTTATCTTCCTGCTAATGTTAGAGTGGTAAAAATATTGTCTAAAGTGAGTATGTCATGATACAGCAAGATAAGCATAATGTTTAGAATTAAGGGGATGACATCAAAGTAGCAAAAACCTGTCTCTGGAGAGGGGAACTCAGGAGAAAAGGGGTACATTTCAATATGATTCAAGTTGCTATTATGCTTATGTATTATTTTCATAAAAACAAAATATTTCTGTTTATTTAGAAATTGCTTCTATGGGGCGCCTGGGTGGCTAAGTCGGTTAAGCGTCCAACTTCAACTAAGGTCATGATCTTGTGGTTCGTGGGTTCAAGACCCATGTCGGGCTCTATGCTGATGGTTCAGAGCCTAGAGCCTGCTTCAGGTTCTGTGTCCCCCTCTCTCTGCTTCTCTCTCTCTCTCTCTCTCTCTCAGAAATAGACATTAAAACAGATTTAAAAAAAGAAATTGCTTCTACTGTGTAAGTGCATCAAAACATGAAATTCAAGTGGCAGCTGGGTGGTTCAGTTGGGTGAGCATCCAACTACAGCTCAGGTCATGATCTCATGGTTTGAGTTCAAGATCTGCATCAGGCTCTCAGCTGTCAGCTCAGAGCCCGCTTCAGATCTTCTGTGTCCCTGGCTCTTTGCCCCTCCCAACTTGTGCTCTCTCTCCAAAATATTAAAAATATAAATAAATAAATAAATAAATAAATAAATAAATAAATAAAATTCAAAATCTTTACATCTATCACATATTTGTTAGCTGTTTGTCTTATCAGGATATTACTTTTAGCTTGAAGGCTTTAAAAAAATCGGGAAGTATAAATGTTTAAAAGTTGTCCCTGGAAATATTACCAGGCATGCCTGACAGAGGGTGCAAGACTATTAGAAGCAAACTGGATTTCAATACTGCTTCTGAGAGTCAGTTCTGACTACAAAGGGCAGATGATTCTCTGCAGTCACAGAGCACAAAGAAGGAACTTTGATCCTCTGGAACTGTAATAAACAACTCAGAGTAAATGAAAAAGGCAGAGAGTGCCTGGAGGGATCCGGCAGCCTCTATGTGCTGGCGTTCTTTCTTCGTACAGGGCTAATCTCATAAATGTTGCACTAGGCTCAATGCTGCACATTTTTAGGCTCGGTTATAGTATTTTTTCTATGTGTTTACTTCATAAAAGTAGGGACTTTTACGCTCCTGTTAAAATGGGATCTCCTATTCGAATTGCCTGGTGAAGGCAACATTATTGCCTAAGGAACTCATTAAGTGTAGATATATTATATCTCCCATTTCCATCCATGTATTATATATGTATGTATGTATGTATGTATGTATCTATCTATCTATCTATCATTCATCTATCCTTATTTATAGAACAAAACAACAATAATAATTTAAATTACCTCCTTACCTTATTTTAGTTTAGCCTTCCAAAAATCTTGCAAGGTAAATAGGCCATGTAAAAGCATTGAATTCACTGAGACACTTGAAGGATGGCTCTACCGTTTGTCATTGTGCAACCAATAAATGGTGCAGGGAATTCAACCCACATCTTCTCTGTCCTCCTCTCTTACCTCCCTAGTCTTCCTCTCTTACCCCACCTTCCTTGTGAGGCTTATCCTGTACACGGTTTAAATTGAAAGCTGTGATTCTGCCTAAATCTCAATGCTCCCTATGCTACTTTATACTCCATAACATTAGTTACTGGCTAATCTATCAGATAATTTGCATGTTTGTATTTTTACTCCCATCCACCTAGAATGTAGCCTCCACACAGTCACAAATTTTGCTTTTTAAGTCTAGTGGAGATCCAGCAAAAAAGTCTAGTGTCAGCCAGAACTGGGCACAGTTGTAACTTGTGTGATTTGATATTTTAGTGATTTAGAACAGAGCTGGGTCACTTACTGAAGAGCATCTCTTCTACTGCATTTAAGCAGCACGATACATTCAAAGAAACTGAAATTTCCAACAATTCAAAGTGGGTATGTGCCCTTTCTCCCTTTGTTCCTCCAGGCTCAAATCTATCCTCTCTGGGTGATATAGGAATGTGTAAGAATGACTGGCCTAAGTCTAAATTACATAAGAAGACACAAAAGAAAACATTTAAACATTTCTAAAAAAAAAATCATTGAGTGGTTTCCTTTGACACATCAGAGGTTATCTAGCCCTAGTAAGGTCAGAGTGGGGTGAAAGAAGAGCGAAACACAGAGGGAAGAGGCAAGGGTGAGTCACCTCATCACTCCCTCCTTTGGACCTTACTTCCTCTTGGATTGTCATCCCTTACATTCAAAATGAAGATTGTAGGAGTCAGTGTGTGCAGGTAGAGCATGTGGCCACTTCTAAATCCCAGTCACTGCAAGGTGGAAAATTCAGCATAGTGAAGTCTGGCTCAACCCATCACCACTCACACAGCTTAATTCTTTCTCTACTGCTGAGTCAAAAAGACACATGAGCGAAGACAGATTAATAACAAAGTTTTATGTACGTTAAGTACACAATGTGGGAAGGATAAAGGCCCATGGAGGCAAATAGGTAGGGGTAAAGGGAGCCCCTACAGGCAGCAGTGGTATCCTGCCCATTCCAAGACCAGAGAAAACTGGTCCAGAGCTTGGGTCAGCCAAGTTCACAGTCATGCCAGGGATGGCACGGTTGATGATTTATGTAGCTTTCTTCCATTCTCCACTAGAACTTCTTGAATCTGGTGTCTTTCTGGTGTAGTTCTAAATGGGGCTCATGTGCCCCTTGCCCTCCAATACATGCACATGCAGAGAAATACACATAAATACATGTATGCACACAATGTACACACTTTCTGTGTGAAGAGATCAGTGTAAGTTTCACTTAAAGGGGTTGGGCTCCTTTCTTGTGCAAAGAAGTCGATTTCTGGTTATATCCAATTTGCAGAGGAATATTAGGTCCTTCTTCATGACAAAAGAAAGGAATTTGTAGGTGAAGTCCTAGTCAGGTTATGAAGGTGCTCCAGTCATGCCCAGAGCACAGGCCCAGTTGACCAGGAAACACACAGTGTTTGATCTTCCAAAGTCAGAGGAGTACCTGACTAGGGCAAGTCCAAGTTCTGTTTAAAATTTCCTGGTGCTACCCCCCATTGCACCACCAGCGCTGTGCTGATGGGGGGTACATGTGCTCTGTGTGGCTGAGGGACCATAAGTGTATCCAGTCATAGCAGGCATGGAGCTGTTCCCCAGAGCACCACCTGTGTTAGGGGTAAGTGAGCTCCCAGTGTTATTATGGGGGGTGCCGACATAGAGGCCTGCCATCACAGATGTGATACTGTCTGCATCTGCTGTGGCACTTGCTGCATTTGTATTGGGTCGGCCACAATTATTCTGATGTGAAGAACTACTAGGTTCTACATTCACACAGAATGGGATTCATGGGAATCACGTTGTCCCCTCCATGCATACCATCTGTATGCTGGGTGGGAGGACCGCATTTGCGTGGAAGGACGGTGGAACTACAAGTGGGTCCAAGCATAGAGCTGGTGCTGCCACTTGCAACTGCAGCAGAGGCAGTGTGGCTAGGCAAGTCCGAGGGGCTCTGTAGGGGGTAAACACGCACGCCTCTTGATACATGTGTCTTCTGCTTGGTAGTGGCTCTTCCACGCGAAGCAATTAGTTCTTGTATACATGGCTTCCAGGTGCACTTCTGGCTAACAATAACAAGACGGCCTCCACCTGCGGGAACTGTATGGCCTTCTCCCACTACTCCATCACCTGGGTTTTTGACGGTTGGCTCCCTGCTGCTCAGATTTAAGGGGGAAGCTGCCTGGTCTCTTAGTCCTCTTCTCCATGGTGGCATCTCCTCTACCTGAGGAAAGTTTTCTCTGTCGGGATGAGCCCCCGGGGCACTTATGAGTAGTGGGGACTGTAGAGTCTCCACCTGTGGGAACAGTGCAGCCCTGCCCCACTGCTCCACTACCTGGGTTTTGGATGGGTGGGCCCCAAGTGCCTGGATTCAAGGTGGAACTAGCATTTTGTCCAAATACTGTGACAGTATTTTTTCCTCTACAGCAGCAGCCATGCCATCACCACAGCGATTCCAGGTTGTCTGACCTAAAGTTGGAGCAGAAATGGTTCTTGGTACCCCATTCAGTCCTGCCCCAAGGTTGAATGCTCCAGATGCCTGTGAATGAGTGGGGCCTGGGATGTACACACCACTGCCCATAGGGGCTGCAGGTCCCGAAAACACATGTTGGCCTGAAGTACTGTCAGCTAATGGTGAGCCACCATCCCCGGTGCTGGGCATCCCCGTGGCAACTCCAAAGCCTGTTGTGGTAGATACGCCAATGGGCAGAATGCCTGGCTTGTCACTCGAGGCCAGCTGGATCCTGAGTGTAGTAATAGATGCAGAACCTGCCAAACCTGCCTTCACTGTGTTGTCTCTGGGGGGCTAGGCTACAAGAGCAGTTGGGCCCATAGCTTGTGTTGAGGCTACTGGTGTTCCTAACAGGTGAGAATTGTCAGGCTGCTGTCCATTATGATGCCCAATTGTGGGCTGAGAGGTGATTCCTGGGTCAGAGTGGTTGCAAATTGAGGTCTGTCCAATGGATGACTTTTTAGGTAAATGGATAGAGTCATGGGCCACCAGAGTGCTGCCATGGGTGGTGTGTTATCAGAACCATAAAGCACCGTGTTAAGTGGGAAATGGTTGTCCCTGGACTCAGGGGACGAACAGAAGATGGAAGCCTGAGATGGTGATGTAGTGTCCATGGCTTCACAGTTACAGGCCGAGTTGCAGTTTGCAGAGGGCTTGCCTACTGGAGTGGAGGTGACTCAGAATCCGTAAGGGACAAGCTAGTGGAAACAGCAACACTAGCGAGAAGGGCTGTCTTCTGATCTCCAGGTGGGCTGGTGAAAACTGGAGATTTTGCAGGGCACCTCTGCTTCAAACTGCAATGGCCCTGGGGAAATGAAGGAGCTCCCATTCTGGATTCTTGGGGAGATCTGAAAATAACAGCCTTTGAAAGGGGAGTGGTATCCATGTGGAATACACCAGGACCTGAAGTAAGCTTGGAGGTAGATGTAGATGCATTGGCTACGATGGTAGAAGCAAATGTCTTAGAACTGATGGGCTGGACAATTGAAACAGGGCTATGTGTGGAAGGATTTGGAAGAGGGGCGGGTAGGATAGGAGGGAGGGAATCTACACACATAGGCACTGGGGATTCTGTGTTGCAGGAGGGTGGCTGTAAGGAGGGGGTTGAGGTGTTAGGAAGTGTGGTGATGTCAGAAATAAGATATGTTACAGTAGTGACTGGCTGAAGAGGGCCTTCTTTCTTCACAGGAATTCCACAAATGAGATTGGAACTAAGATGAGGAACAAAACCAGCAGGAACAGCTGGAGAAGATTTAGAAACTATCTGTGCTGTCTCCTGACCAATGTTTGGTGTTAAAGATGGAGGGACAGAGGGAATTGGGGACTTGGCAGATTGGTCAGCCAAGTCATCAGTAGGAACAGGGACTTGCAAAGTGTGACTCTCCAAAAGCAGAGAGTTAGCAGTCTCTGAGGCAAGTAGGGATAAAGAAGTGGCAGGCTGAGCATCTGAGCAGTCTTCTTTGATCTCTCTTTTGTCTTCCAAGATCTTTTTCCTCTGACGTTTGGTATTCTTCAAGGTGTCCAGGTTTTTGTCAATAGCTATGCAAGGAAACTTAGGAAGTGGGGGCAACTCGCCGTGGCCTCACAACTGGGGCGGTGGCAGTGGCCGAGAATGTGATGTGGATGTTTTCCATTTCCAGGGCCTACTGCTGGCAGATACGGGGGAAAAAGAGCTCCTTGATGAGATGCCTGAAGGCTCATTAGCCTGTATCTCCTTCCTAGATAGGTATGATGTGTCCCCTATAGGCTGATGGTTTTCACCCGACACTTCCTTTGTTGATGTCTCCTGCAGTAAGGGGCAGCATGGGGTTGGGTCGCGGAGCACTGCAGCATCTGTGTCAGGCATGACATTTCCGGCTGGGCCATGTGAGGAGGTGACTACGTGGCCTTCAGGGCAGCAGTTCATCATAGACTTCTGGGTGTTCTCCCTCAAACTGTCTCCTGGAGGATTAGGATGGAGGTCCAAAGGTGTGGGGCTGCACTGTGAGGAACTGAGAAGCCCACCGGTCTCCAGGGGACTAGATTTTAATGGTATGTCCCCAACGTTATGGGGGACCCTGTTCCCACCATTCTGCCCTTTGGTCTCTACAAGATCCTCCATGTTTTTTCTAGGATCTTCTTGGACCTTCTCCTCCACCCCATATGGGCAAGAAAGTGGGAGGTGCCTGGATGGTACCGGCTCCACAGCTTCCTCTACCTTCTCAGATAGTGAATGTGGGAGAGTGAATTTGCGCCCCAGAGGAGGGATCCTTTTGGCTCTGGAGTGTCCAAACATCATGGAATTATGAGCAGACAGCACAGGTTTTTTCGGAGAGTTACTCCAGTTCACCAAGGGAAGGATCCCCAGAGGGGTACATGCGGCCTGCAGGATGGGGTACGGCCTCTTTGGCTGGATGTATAAACTAGCTGGTAAGGCCTATGATCCCGGTGGAATAGCCTGTGCCCAGAGCCCAGGGCAAGTGAAGGAGCAGCGGGGTGGTCCCCGCAAGGTTGTGGAACAGCATCACTGGAGAAGGTGGGGGAAAGGGCCGACCACGGCCAGACATCGGAAGGCGACGGGGTGGGAAACGAAACTTACAAAGCAGGTTGCCCATATTGGGCTGGTTGTGCCTCAAATGATTGTGAGATGGGAGTAAAAAAGCTGGAGAGCGCCTCCTGAGCTTCTGACTCCTTTCATAGTTAAGCAGGCACTGAGCCTGAGTGACTGAGCCGGGCCCTTGTGACGCCTCCCTGGAACATGGCACAAACAGGGGCGCGCATGTGGAGCATGGCAAGTGACCACAGCAAAGGGCAAAGGGCGAGACCCCAAAGCCCCGCCCCTTAGCCTCCAGAGTCTGGGACTTCCTGCCAGCAGCTAATTGCTGGTGTATAGATTTCCTGCTGCCTGTGGCTGTGGTATACAAGCAGCAGGGCCACTGCCTGGGGACTGTGGGGGGTGTGGTGGTAACTAATTGGCTTCTGCAGTAATTAGCAACTGTAAGACAAACACTTAGGAGCCATTGTAATTGTCTGCATTAGGAATACACCTGCTGTACAGATGTAATTAGCAATTTAAATAGTTCAGAAATTGCATGCCTCTTGCCTTTATACTCCCTGAAGTACTATTCATTAATGGGGGAAAAATTGTTAGAAAATGTCATTTGCATTGTCTTGCGTTAAGGGCTCTACATCAAAGCCTCCCTTGCTGCTTCATACTGAATAATTCTGAGCTGTGGCTTGTGGACCAACACAGCTGTAATTAGGCAATGATGCCTTTGTAAACATGTGGCACAAAATCTGACAGGAGTTTGTTTTGCTGTGAGATATCTCCTTCATGATTTAAGCTATACATAAGATGAAGAAGAACTATAATAGAGGTAGAGGTAAAATAAGTAAATAAAGATTGCAACAGATATTGACTCTTTGTGGGCCATTGAAGTGATGGTTGAAAAGTTACATTGAAAGACTTTTCACAAAGTTTTAGTTCCTCATGTGATTTGAGCAATGAAGTTGATACAGATATGAATGAGTATGACTGGGGAGAATGGTCAAAATTATGATCTAAGGATTATGCTGATGGTAAAGTAGCTTTTGATGATATTTGTGGTATATAGTGAGAATTACATGTAATACATCAAGTCTACGATGAAAGTCTAAAATACAACTCAGGTGCACTCTATTTCAGAAATGCCTCAGTCAGAACTGACATCCCTGATTACCAAAAATTTGATTTATGCCATTCACATGGTTAAGTATATAGGTGGGTGTCTTCTGTTGTGGATCACAATTTCCAGTGTAAAAACATCAAGCAATAAAATGTCTGGTGGAGACTCTGGAACTTCAGAAGTTTTTAACTCAGTTAAGAATTCTTGAGAAATGAAAACAATAATTTGGGTAAAAAGAAAAAGAGAAATTTGTTATATTGTGGATATTAAATCTGGGAGAGATGATCAAACACAACAGAAGACCAATCAATATTCAAAGTGATATCAACTGGCTGAGATAAAAAATTAAGACACCAAAGATAAAACAAGCTTGAACTTATTTCAAAATGCAAGATGTGAATAAGATCTGAGGATCTTTTTAAAAATATATGATCCTGGGGCACCTGGGTGGCTCAGTCGGTTGAGCGGCCGACTTCGGCTCAGGTCACGATCTCGCCGTCAGTGGGTTCAAGCCCCGCGTCGGGCTCTGGGCTGATGGCTCAGAGCCTGGAGCCTGCTTCCAATTCTGTGTCTCCCTCTCTCTCTGCCCCTCCCCCGTTCATGCTTTGTCTCTCTCTGTCTCAAAAATAAATAAACGTTAAAAAAAAAATTTAAAAATATATGATCCTAGTAAAAAATCTTAGTGTGACATACCGGATGGAAGACAGTGAAGTTTTGAGGTGGATTAATAGAAATATAGTTTCCGTAAGGAAGGTGAATAATAGTCCCACTGAATTTTGCATTGCCTATGTTGTACACTACGATTCCACTTGGATGTTGTATTTTAAAATGGACACAAACTAGTTGGAAGATGTCAAAGAAATTTAAGCAGTTGGGGTGCGTGGGTGGCTCGGTAAGTTCAGCATCTGACTCTTGATTTTGGCTCAGGTTGTAATGCCCCCGATTTCGAATCCGAGAGACCACCAAGGAGCCGATACCGATGCAAACGCATGAAGGTTTATTTGTAAGCTCAAGCTTGGGCCCAAGTATACCCAACACAGTGGAGCAGGGACTTGGACCACTAGGTTAAGTGGTATAGCAGTTTTATAGGGGCCAGTGGCCAATGAGATTGTAACACACACAGAAAGTTGCATAATCATGTCCGTCCACACGCAGGTGGCCAATTGAATCACAATTTACCCTATAGTAACTGTTTGAACTAGCCTATCACTCTTGTCAGAATTGGGGCGCAAGTTTGGCGGGCGAAAGGCAGGGTTTACATTCTTTTGTGGTTAGGGGTTCCGCATTCCTATATGAGCCGGTTTCCAGTAAGGGTGTGCTCAGTGGCTTGACTTGGGTGGGGGTTATACATGAGATGGTGGGTGTAGCACAAAATGGAGTTAGTCTTGCTCTGCTTGTCCAGGGGTAGGGGATTTTTGTTAAATTCCTTGGGTTCCACAAGGTCATGATCTCACAATTTGTGAGTTCGAGCCCCGCACTGGGCTCTACACTGACAGTGCAAAGCCTGCTTGGGATTCTCTCTCCACCCTCTCTTTCTGCCTACCCACCACCCCCACTTGCTCTCTCTTTCTAAATAAATAAACAACAACAAAAAAAAGGTTAAGCAGCATGGAGCATCTGAAGCCATACCGTGTCTCAGGAAAAAAGGTTGATAAAATTTGTAATGCTACATCAGAAAAGATAACTTCTCTAATAGCTTCAGAACTGCCATATAGAATGGTTAGAGAATTACATTGCATGGTCTCACCAGACAGACCGGGGATTACTACAGAAACGTTGCTTGATGATTTTAGCTTAACATCTAAAGAAAAGTTTAAAAATTGGAGGTGGTGGATAATAAGAATGGGTTGCCTTTTAGATTACATTTCTTTCCTGTAACTACTCTTTAGTAAAATCCTGTACTGTTAGGACACAGGATTTACGTTGTCTCCAATTATGGTAAAGCAAATGTAGGGAGGAATGTTCATTGCCACCTATTGGTAAAAACACAGAAGTAAAACAGATTCAAGAGCATTTGTTTATTCTGAAGTTAGAATTTATGAGCAGACAAATAATATTTAGTGGTTATTTTAATAATGATACATTAAAATCTGTGAATGGAAATCATGTGTTTATATTATGCAAGCGCCGTTTCAATGGAAAAGTCCCTACTTTGAAATTAGCTTAAATGTAAATATAAAGAAAGGACAATTGTGTGATGTGTAAACGAATACATTAAACTAAAAATAAACAGTTAACCTATGCATCGACCTTTAGGAAATAAAACAGGAATAGTGTTTTATCATACAAATATATTTGTGTATTTAATGTAATTTCTCATCATTTGCTTGTTTATAACATCACAAGAGCACAATATTTTTAAGCTAAAAAATCCTATATTTTAAGAACTATTGAAAGATTTTATAAGATGAGTGATGACATCACTAAACTTTAATTTCATACTTATGTACTTTTGGGGGTATAAAACAGACTAGTTTTGTGTTTATAATTAAATATGCTTATTGGGGTTATTGTCAGTGGAGATGATCTTTGGCAATTTTGCTGAAGTGTTGAATTATGGCATTAATGAGTTATTCTACATTCAACTGAAGATCCAGTAGATACATATAAAAATCTCTCATAAACACTTCTTTCATGTTTTCTGTTATGAATAATTTAGCAAGCACCTGCTATATGCCTGGAACCATTGTAGGGGTGGAGGATGGAACAGGCAATAGGAAAGGTATAGGCCCTTACTCCTGAGGCTTACAATGTATTTTGGGGAGGTAGGGTAGAGGTGAATATGCACTCTGGATAACAAGCCAACAGAATCATTTCAGATAAATGCAAATGTCTTAAAGGAAATAAAGCAGAGTCATTTATACTGCCCATCATAGAGCCAGAGCACGTGGATTGTGTGGCATGGGAAGGCCTTTCCTTACAAGGTGCTGGGTTGAAGAAGAGTTGCAAATTATCAGTCACCAGCTGTGCAAAAAGTCTGGGAGAAGAGCACTGCAGGCAGAATAAAAAGTTGATGTATAAGTTATATGCTGACAATAAACTTTCAGGTTCAAACAATTGTGAGGGAAAGAAGGAGTATACAGAATACAGAGTAGGACAAATGGTGGAAAAGTTTGGGAAGATAAGACAGTGGCGAGATCATGTAAAGTCTCATGGGTCAGTTAAAGAACTTGTACTTTATTCTAAGGCAAGGGGAAGTGTTTGGTTAGTCCTCAGTTAGGGAAGGGGTGGGTCAAATTCAGCAGCATCTTAATTTTTGTAAACAGGTTTTATTGAAATGCCACCACACACTTTTGTTTACCTTCGTGTATTATCTGCGGCTATTTTTTCATTAAAAAAAATTAATGTTTATTTATTATTCACAGACAAAGAGGGACAAACTGTGAGCAGGGGAGGGGCAGAGAGAGCGGGAGACACAGAATCTAAAGTAGGCTGCAGTCTCTCAGCTGTCAGCACAGAGCCCAACACGGGACTCAAACTCACAAACTGTAAGATCTTGACCTGAGCCAAAGTCGGTGGCTCAACCAACTGAGCCACCTTGGTGCCCCTATCTGTGGCTATTTTCATGCTACATGGCCGAGTTAGGTATTTGCAGTGAAGACTATATGATCCACATGGCCTAAAATATTTACTCTCTGATCCTTCACAAAAACGTATACCCATCCTTGAGGAGTCATAGCTTTTGTTTATTTTGGGCCATGAAATCTGTAGAGAAAAACTGTAGGGGGATATAAAAAGAAGTTAGGAGGCTATTAATATAGTCTAGGTGAAACGTGATTGTGTTTTAGACCAGGCTAGAAATGATGGAAGTGGGGAGATGGAAAGATGTAGGAGATGTTAAGGAACCAGAGCTAAAGATACTTGCTAATGGTTTACGTGTGGGTAAAATTAAGAGAGAAATCAAGAATAATTCCCAGAATTTTGGTTTGAGCGCATGCATGGAAGGTGATTTAAATATAAAATTATCAATTATTTATAAAACTTTTAGGACTAAGATCATATTTTTACTGATAAACAGAAAAAATAAAACAATTTTTTATGATATGAAGTAGCAAGTCCTGTCTGTTTATCTATCTATAAATCTATCTTTCATCATCATCATCTACCTACCATCTATCTATCTATAGTTAAAAATATGTTACCTTGGAGTTAGCTAAAACCTGCTTAGGCAAGTATTAGCTGAGGGTCTTGGACAAACTACTTCCCATCTCTGAGATGAATTTTTCAAAATTAATATTAAAACATGGGGCACTTGGGTGGCTCAGTCAGTTAAGCATCCGACTTTGGTTCAGGTCACGATCTCACATTTCTTGAGTTCGAGCCCCTTAGCACAGAGCCTGGAGCCTGCTTCGGATTCTGTGTCTTTCTCTCTCTCTGTCCCACCTCTGCTCATGCTCTGGTTCTCTCTCTCTCTCTCTCTCTGTGTCTCAAAAATAAATAAACATTTAAAAAATTTAAAAATTTATGAATAATTATACAGAGACACCACATAATTGGTTTTTTTCCAGCTTTATTTTTTAAGTTTTAAACCTGGGGTAAATTACACATTCACTTTACCACTTTCACCATTTTTCAGTGTACAGTTCAGTGGCATTAAGTACATTCACACTTGTGTGCACGGTGGTGTGCACCACGATCCACCTCCAGAATATTTCTCATTTTCCAAAACTGAAACTGTACCTATTCAACAGTAATTCCCCGTACTTCCATCCCCCTAACCCCTGCCAACCACATTCTACTTTCTGTCCCTATTAATTTGACCACCATTGGTACTTTAAATAAGTGGAATCATATGATATTTGTCCTTTTGTAATTAGCTTATTTTACTAAGCATAATATCCTTTTTTTAAAATGTAGTCTGAATCTTCTTTTTTTTAATTTTATTCATTTGTTTTGCCAAAGAGACAAGAGACAGGAGGGGCAGAGAGAGAGAGAGAATCCCAAGCAGGCTCTGCACTGTCAGGGCAGAGCCTCATCAGGAGCCCAAACCCACAAACCGTGAGATCACGACTGAAGCCAAAATCAAGAGTTGGTCTCTTAACCAACTGAGCCCACCCAGGCCTCCCACTAAGCATACTATCTTAAGATTTACCCATGTGATATCATGTGTCAGAATCTCCTTCCTCTCTGAAGCTGAATAATAGTTGACCATATATACCATATTATGTTTATCCATTTGCTATAAAATCAATGTTTGTGTCCCCCTGCTTCCAAATTCATATGTTGAAACCTAGTGTCCAATAAGATGGTATTTAGAAGTGGGGGCTTTGGGAAGTGAATGGGGTCATGATGGTGGAAATTTTACGGATGGGATTAGTGCTCTTTTTAAAAGAGGCCCCAGAGAGCCCCACATCTATGAACCAGGAAACAGGTTCTCACCAGACACTGAATCTGCCAGTGCCTTGATCTTAGACTTCCCAGCCTTCAGAGCCTTGTGAAATGAATTTAGGTTGTATATAAGCCACCCAGTCTATGGTATTTTTGTTAGAGAAGCTCAAACCCACTAAGATACCATTCATCTGTCAAGTTGCTTTCACCTTTTGACTATTGTATCTAATGCTGCTTTGCACCTGGATGTACAAACATCTGCCCAAGTTTGGCTTTCAATTCTTCTGAATGTACACCAAGAAGTGGAATTGCTCAGTTATATGGTAATTCTGTTTTCAGTGTTTTTTGAGGACCCACTATACTTTTTCCATAGTGCTACACCATTTCACATTTCTACCAATAGTGCACAGGGTTCCAATTTCTCCACATCCTTGCCAGCCCTTGCTATTTTCTATTTTCTTTTCATAATAGCTATTTTTGTGTGTATGAAGTGGTATCTCCTTGTGATTTTGATGTGCACTTCTCTAATGATTAGCGACATTGACCATTTTTTTAAGTCCTTATTGGTCATTAGTATATCTTCATTTACTCAGAAATTTACTCAGTCCTTTGTCCATTTTTAAATTGGGTTGTTTGTTTTTCTGTTCTTTAGTTGTATTAGTTATTTATATATTCTTGATATTAACCACTTGAGCTACATGATTTGCAAATATTTTCTCCTATTCTTTGCGTTGTCTTTAAAAGACAGAGTTAGGGCACCTGGGTTGTTCACTTGGTTAAGCATCCGACTTCAGCTCAGGTCATGATCCAATGGTTTGTGGGTTTGAACCCCATCAGCTTCTGTGCTGGCAACACGGAGCCTGGAGCCTGCTTCAGATTCTGGGTTTCCCTCTCTCTCTGCCCTTCTCCTGCTCAAACTCTGTGTCTTTCTCTCTCAAAAATAAATAAACATTAAAACAAGGCAGAATTAAACCCTGTTGATAGTGTCCTTTTATGTATAAAATGTTTAATTTTGATGTAGTCAAATTTGTCTATTTTTTTTTACATTTGTTGCTTGTACTTTCGGTGTTATATACAAGAAATTATTGCTAAATCCAGTGTCACAAATATTTTACCCTGTGGTTTCTTCTGAGAGTTTTATAGTTTCAGCACTTATGTTTAGGTCTTTGATCCACTTTCAGTTAATTTTTATATACAATGTAAGGTGAGGGTCCAACATCATTCTTTGCATACAATTTTCCCAGTACCTTTTGTTGAAAATATTGTCCTATCCCCACTGTATGGTCTGAGCATCCTTGTCAAAAATCATATATATTTATATAATCATTTTTGGAAGGGATTATTTCTAGGCTCTGGATTCTCTTCCATTGATTTATGTGTCTGTCTTTATGTCAATACTGTACTGAAGGAAATCTGAATAAAGCATGGACTTTAGTACATAACAACTTACTAAATATTACTTTATTAATTATGATGATATACCATAATAACATAAAATGTTAACAATAGAAGATACTGGGTGTGGCATATATGAGAACTCTCTGCATTATCTTTACAACTTTCCTATAAACTTAAAGGTATTTTTTTAAATATTTTTTAATGTTTAGTTATTTTTGAGAGAGAGACAGAGTGCGAGTGGGCGAGGGGCAGAGACAGAAGGAGACACAGAATCTGAAGCAGGCTCCAGGCTCTGAGCTTTCAGTACAGAGCCCAATGAGGGGCTCAAACCCACGAACCATGGGATCATGACCTGAGCCAAATTCGGACACTTAACCGACGGAGCCACCCAGATGCCCTTTTAAAGGTATTTTAATATAAAATGTTTACTTTAAAAATGATGCATGGAAGTCTAGCTTATTTAAGAGCTCAACAAATTTTGGCTCAAATTATAAAGATGTTTCTGTTATTTGATAATCTTTTTACTCTAGATCATTTCTCTTACCACAATATTTGATTTCCTTTAATATAAACAATCCTGAAAGCATATTTTGGCCACCAAGATTCCACTTATTAAATGATTGTTATCTTCCTCAAATTATAATGAACTGGAAGAAAGAATGGTGTTTTGAATAAATGGGGCTCCTTCAGTTGAATATTCATTTAGAAGAAATATACATCTTGAATCCTACTGCACACCGTACACAAAAATTAATTCCAGATGGGTTGCAGGTCAGATTTGTGAAAGATAAACATTATAGCTCTTAAAGAGAAATGAAAAAAATTGTTACCTTGTAGTCGGAAAAAAAAATTTTAATATTGCACAAAAGCATTAACAATGAAAGATAAATGGATGAATGGGAACATATTAAAATTAAGTACTGTTCATCAAGAAACATGATTCAGAAAATATAAAGGCGATATACAAGGTAAGAGTAGATACAATGAATATATCTGATAAAGCTGTCAGTATATTTAAAGGTACTTTACAGATAGCTATATAAAAGCTGACACATCAGTAGAACACTAGGCAAAATACATAAACAGGTTCTTTCTAAATGATGATAAACATATAAATATATGAACTGATGCCAACTTCATTAGTCATCCAGGAAAAGCACATAAAAGCCAAAATATAATAACACTACACACCCATGAGAATTGATGAAATGATATTGCAAACGAAGTTATGGAACACCAGAATTCTTATACAGTTGCTGATAGCAGTGTACCTACCATTGGGCAACAACTTTGGAAAAATACTTGGCAATATCTGTAAAGCTGAATATACTCATTCCTGATTCCACCCCTAGCTGTTATCCAACAGAAATGTATACATTTATTTACCAACGGATATATTCCTGAATGTTCATCACAGTCTTATTTGTAATAATCCCAAACAGACAACTACTCAAGTACCAATCAAAAGTAGAACTGGGGTATTTTCACAGACTAAAATATAGAAAACAATAAGAATGAATGATATAATTACATGTAAAATATAATTACATGTAAAATATGAATGAATTTCAAACAGAATGTTGAATAATCTGAATGTAACCTCTCCAAAAGTACATGCTGTATGATTCTATTTGCATAAAATACAAAGTGAAGAAGATACAGTGGTTTATGATACTAGACATAATGATTATTTATGTGTGTTTTGTGCTAGGTGTTGACTGGAAAAGAACAAAATGAAGGGTCTTGAAGTTCTGGTAATTAATGTCTGCTTTTTTTATCTAGTTTCTGGTTACACGGCTGGATTCAGTTTGTAAAAAATCATTGAGTCCTACTTTTATGATTTTTCTACTTTTCTTTTTATACATTACTCTTCAATAAAGAAATTATATTTAAAATTTTTTCCCACAGCACTGAATAAAACATCAGAGTTTCCAGCTAACTGGGGAGCAATTGACCAGTGGAAAAGTTACCCATGTGCTAGTAAGGAAGGAAAATACAATTTTAAAATCTAATTTTAAAAAATACTCATAAAATTGTATATCTGACATGCCTCTATAATTCTCCCAAAGGATACAAAAATGTTCTTCAAAAGATTTTAGTCTTTATTCTTTCCTTTTTTATCACTGTTACTCCTTTTCTAACACTCAATTTCAGAAACCGTTCTAGAAAAACAAAACAAAACGAAAACATTTAAATCCTGGAAGATCAGCAATTTTCCATTAAGAAATTGTTATTTTTGATCAGGAATTATTATACCAGCTCTTAAAATTTTATGTAAAATATAGATTCCAACTGCTGAAATACTATAAATTAACTGATCTCTAGAATAGAAATCATTTGCTTCTTTTTGCCCTATGCTCTTACCATGTTGGAATATCCAGATTGTTTAAATAATTATATAATTAGTGATTTATTTAGTGGCATGTTGTCTTTAACTGCTTTTTATATGGAAAAACTTACGCTTTTTACTTGAAAGGATACATTGTTTCTTTGTGAAACTAGTATTTTGTAATATTACTCTTTTGTCTAAGTTAAAGAAGGAAGATGTAAGATATCAATCAATTTTTGCAGTACTCATCAATTATCAACCAGGAGCCTAAAGTATGCTAAAAACACGAAGGCATACTAAATAAGGATACACTTCATACCGTGTTTCAGTACCTTTTACTAATAGTGGACAGGACAAACAAGGTAATGCATAATAATGAGAACACAGGCTAGAGCTAAACTGGAACTTAAAGGCAATATATTTAGTTGCAGTTCAGAAAAGAAGAAATTAGGGTTAAAATCAGTGGTGTTCAAATTTGCACATTAGAATCATGTAGGAAGCTTTTAGAAGCTTTTATGTGTGATGATGGAGGAAGCTGCCTACCAGTAATGACTAAGTATCTCCTATTAGCCTAGTCATCCCACAGATAAGAACTATAAATTCTAGATAAAATAAAATATAATAAGAAAACACTGGAGATTGACTGAAGAGAGCAGAGAAGGGAATTGACAATTGAAAGAAGTAACTGTCCCTGAGAAAGTTTATTATTTCACAGCTTTACCCTATCCTATGAGATTGCTAGAACTTGGATAGTGGCTAAAGTCATCTTACTGGCTTGAAAAAGCATAGAACAGAGTTCAAGGCAAACACAAGAGCTGAAAAATGAGGGGAGAGGGTCTTAAAAGAGAAGCAGTCAGGGAAGGGGAGCCCTGAATTATCTGCATAAACTCTTGCAAAAAAGTTTGATGTCTGAACTATGCATGGTAGATTCCATGTGGCTCAGATAAGTAAAGAAGAAAAATTAAATTGAGATTTCAGCAGATGTCTAATGCAGGGGACATAAAAGTTTTCTGTTTGAGGAGTACCTGGGTGGGTTAGTCAGTTAAGTGTCTGACTCTTGGTTTTGGCTCAGGTCATGATCTCACAATTCATGAGTTCAAGCCCCATGTCAAGCTTCGAACTGAGAGCATGGAGCCTTCTTGGGATTCTCTCTCCCCCCCGTCTCTCTGCCCCTCTCCTGCTCACAGTCTCTATCTGGAAGTAAATAAACTTAAAAAAAAAGTTTTCTGTTTGAAACCAAGTTAATAACATTCTAAAAAAAATAGAAATCTCTTCACAGGAGCATAACAGAATCCAGAATCTACATATTATTGACGGTATATTATTGACCATGTCAAAAATTAATACACACATGAAGAAACATTAAAATGTCACCAGTACTAAAGAAAGTATACAATACTGCACATACGGCAATAAGCTGACCAAGATTTACTTAAAATAGCTTATTAATTGTGCTCATGGACATAAAGGAAAATATGCAGATAATAATTGAAGAGACAGGAAATCTCATTAGAAAGATAGAAACTATGAAAAAAACCAAATAGGAAAACTAAAGCTGAAAAAAATATAGTGTCTGAGATGAAATGTTAAATGTATGGGATTGCCAGGAGATTGAATCTAAGAGAAGAGTCGGTAAGAAACTTTTTACTTTGATACAATCTCATTTGTCTATTTTTGATTTTGTAGCCTGTGCTTTGGAAGTCATATTTTAAAAATTATTGCCCAGACAAATGTCATGAAGCTTTTCCCCTATGTTTTCTTCTAGTAGTTTTACAGTTGCAAGTCTTTTGTACAGCAAAGGAAACAATCAACAGAGTGAGGTGACAAGTTAATGAATGGGAGAAATTATTTGCAAACCATACATCTGATAAAAGGTTAATACCCAAATCGTATAAGGAACTCAACACCATAGCAAGAAAACAAATAACGCGATTTAAAAAATGGGCAAGAGACCTGAATAGACATCTTTCAACAGATGACCAACAGGTGTATGAAAACTATTCAACATCACTAATCATCAGAGGATTGAAAATCAAAACCACAGTGAGATATCACTTCATACCTATTAGAGTAGGTATTATCAAAAAGACAAGAGGTAACAAGGGTTGGCAAAGATGTGGGGAAAAGGGAGTTCTTGTGCACTGTTGGTGGTAATGTAAGTTGATAAAGCCATTATAGAAATCAGTATGGAATTTCCTCAAAAAATGAAAAATATAACTACCATGTGATCCAATGATGCCACTTATAGGTACATATATGAAGGAAATGCTAATGGATACAAAGTTTCTTTTTGTACCCACTCCATGAATATACTGAACCCACTGAATTTTAGGTTTTAAATGGGAGAATTTTTACCCCAATAAAGATGTTTTTAAAAACACACTAAATACAAGCAATTAGCCAGTGGAAGCCTTGAATAAACACAGGTAGAGAAACAACGTACAGCAAAAGATATAGTTACCGTCAGCAGTATGAGGAAATAAAATGTAAGCCAAACTGAAGCGAAGTCATATGGATGCTGATTTGTCAAGATGAGCATTTCAGAGGCATCACTAGGAGAGTGGCTGCTTGGGCTTTCGAGCTGTTTTTCCTTATTGCACAGTCATATAGGATGTTACCATTCTATGAAAATTAATTGTGGGGTTACAGTTGAGACTTCTTAGTCTTTATATACTTGTAGTCAACTTTAATTACGGTTGTCAAGTTGTCAACAGGCAACTTGAACTTGTCTGTTTCTCACAACCAGAAGACATTGCCAAAATCCCCGTGTTCTGGCTTTTTCCCATTTCATAGATAGTGGAAACCAAAATTTCTGGTTGATTTTTACAGAATATCATTCAAATAGTAGATAAAAATGAAGTTGGCATTGTTTTCAGTTTACTTGTTGCAGAATAACTTTAAGACAGTAGATAAAAATTATTTGTCATTTAAGCCTAATTTAAGAAAAGCTTAAAGAAAGAAGGTAATTATTCCCTTTATTTCAATTTCATCAATCATTTAAAAAATAAGACACATCTTTTTAAAAAAAATTTTTAAAGAGTAAATAAGAATATCTCATTATATATCTATGAAGTATTATGTTTATATATATTATATATATTTAAATTATAGTAGAAATACAAGAAATGTTATGGTGAAATCAGATCACTCTCAATTTGTTGGTGTAAGTTGAATTTATGTAATTATTTTGTATTTCAATTTAACAGTAGTAAGAATAGAAATGTTATGTTATTTGGCTTAGGAAACTTCGTAGTTGAGAATTTATGGTAAATTAAAATTTAAATGAAGAAGAGGATAGCTTTCCCTCTCTTTCTAAGTGGCTAATAAAGAAATAAATAAGCAAATTATAGTAAACACATTCATAAAAATATTATGTAGAAATCAAGGCCATAATTATAGGAGATGTGGAAAATTCAAATAATCACAAAACAGAAAACAAAGACAGAGTATAATGTTGCATTCTTGCTATGGTTGTAACAACGTTAATAAATATTGAGGCATCTGGGTGGCTCAGTCGGTTAACTGTCCAACTTCAGCTCAGGTCATGATCTCAAGGTCTGTGAGTTCAAGCCCTGCATCTGGCTCTGTGCTGACAGCTCAGAGCCTGGAGCCTGCTTCGGATTCTGTGTCTCTCTGGATTCTCTCTTCGGATTCTGATTCTCTCTTTCTCTGCCCCTCCCTGCTCTTTCTCTCATACCACCTCTATAATTTAATGGGAAAATTAGTTAAGTCTTGATATGCGTATAAATATATGTTACATATGCTGTAATCTAAAATGGAAAGAGGAAAAGTAAAAGTATGTAAGATAAGACCAACTCCAGTACCAGCTCTTTCTGAAACAGCAGTGTCTGAAATAACAGCAGTATCTAAATTACAGGGTGTGTGTGTTTGTGTGTGTGTACACACAAAAGTTCAAACATTCAGAGAAAAATATCTTGAACAAAATATTTCTGCAAACACGTGTGTGTGTGTGTGTGCGTGTGTGTGTTTATCTCTATGGGTAAGGGAAAAGAAAAGATGCTCAAAAAAAATAAAGAACAATATATTTCTGAATTATGTCTTTCCAGCTGGGCTTTAGGTTTTGTCTGAAAAAAACATCAAAAACAACTTTTCCAGACAAAAGCTTGAGATAATCAACAGCACCCTCAGGACTTGTTAACAAATGGCCTCTTTCAGGGAAGACAACATTTTGGGTTCAAACTAGAACATTTCCACCAGGGAAAGCTCCCATGAGGTGCAAAATCTTCCTAAGTATGGACATGGAAGAGTCTTTGATGTTGGGGGAATTCTTGCAAATGGGTTAGGAATCACTGAAGAACTCTGATAGGTTAGCGATTTCATTACCTAAAGGAGTTTAATTTCTTGTACATCCTTGCCCAGAATGAAAAAGGAACAATATATATTATATAATATATACATTATATATTATATATATATAAAATATATATAAGCATTTCACATTAAAAAAAAGATATTTGCAGTATCCAAGTAATTCAGCTAGTGAGTTATTTGCTTAAATTACTAGCATAATTGCTCTAAATTATTTGAAATATGTGTATGGTTGCTGTCTGTGTTGTTAATTTTCAGTGTGCAAGTACAACTGTCACAATTTAAAAGCCAAACCCAATGATTTTCAAAGAATTCACACACTTTTCCAAGACTAGTCCCCTCTGCTCCATCTATGGTACTTGGCCATGATGCTGAACTACTCTTTGATCATTTAGTCTTAATCTATCCTTTTAATATCAGAGGAGGAAAAATAATGACGAGAACTACTGATTGAGTTTATTTTTACAACAGCCATGTCTGGCCTTTATAAGGCATTTCCATCAAGGTGGTTTATCTTCACATGGCAATCATTTATAAATGATGACATGGTCGGTAGAGGTGAAAATATTTGTGAAGAAAAATGTGGTTGTATTGGCATCATTAAGAACACGAGATGCAGCTTGTAAATTTGACAACTCCTAAAAATATCTAAGTGTTTCTGCAACAAGGGGAAAAAAAACCCAAAATTGGTGGAAAATAATGTGTTAGAATTTTCTGATTTTCTATTCTAAAACACAGATTCACTTAGTGTTCTTCCAAAGATAGAGAGTCATGTCTTCCTATAAAATGTTATGAGGAACCCTGATGTATGTAAAAAACAAAATCCAGCTGCTTGCTTAATGTCACTTGGGAAATTCAGGGCGCTCTCATTTCTGTGTCCAGAAATATCTTTGTGGAAATTCCAGAGTTCCCAGTATCATACAGTGTAAAGATTGCTGAACTTAATGATTCTACTTCTCTAGCATGTAGATGGCAGAATAATGTCAGTCACTTACTTTTGTTTTGCAAAGTAGTTTCAAGATTGCTGTTACAAGTGAGTCAGTACCCATTCAAATTAAATCTTCATGAAGAGTCCTCTTATACATAATCATCAGAAAATGTTTTATTTTCAAGAATAGCTTAAATTTATTTGCATCTCTTACATTGTAAAGATGAATTTCATTTCCTCAAAAAGATGAAGTTTTTGATATGTTTGAAAATATGGTTTCTAATAGTTTATTTCTCTGAAGGGAGGGAAGGAAAAAATGAACAAATAAAGGGAAAGAAAGAGTGAGTTCAGGACCAAAAAATTTAGTTTCAAGCCTTTGAGATCTTTTCTACTAAGTTCTTACTTATGTACCACTCTTGAAACTTTTCCCTCAGAATGTGAGTTCTTCTGAGCACTCTCTGCTATAAAATCACTTTTAAGAGATGCCTTCTTTTATTTCCCAGAGAGAGCTGTGTCAGAAATGGGTTCTGATACCTACATAATAAGAGCAGGACTCGTTGGAAACCAGCATGCCATCCTGATACCACCAATATTGCAACATAACTATCATTTCCAAGAGGGTATCTGTTCTAAATACGTGATTTTTTTTCTCTTTGTTAAGGATAGGGACAATAATCCAGTTGAAGCATCTCGAGGATATTTTCATATTTTACTTTCTTTCCCCCCATCCCTCTCTTCCTGTGCAAATTAAAATGCTAGTCTCATTTATCTCAGTCTTTAGAAAAGAAGTTTAGTCTATCTGCCTTTTTGTATGCATATGTAAAGATTTTCCTTATATGGATTCATTCCAAATAAGACTTGTCAAACGTAAAGACACCTTGTGGGGCTAAATAATACTTTAATTTTATTTATTCTAATGGAGACACCCCTAGACATGAAAGAAAACCACATCAAAATACTTTTTAACCTTCTTCAAGGGGATAGTAATTTATAAATATGAATTGTATACCATGCTAGTTTTTTTTTCTTCTTCTCATTTTTATGAAGTGTTTTGCAGGAATTGAGGATTTAGGGTACAGGGTGTAGCTTCTTGCCGATTTTTCAGTGTTCTTCTCTAAAGATTCTTCTTCTGGGCAGGGTAAATTTCCTGTGCATAAACAATACCATGTTTAGATAAAAGCAGAATTTGTTAATGACTAAGTATAAATTTTGAAAGTAATCCTTGATAACAATTTTAAAGTCTTTTGTAATGTTTTATTGATGAGTCAGAAACTTCTTGATTTCCCCTACTGAAATAAGAGGGCAACTCTTTGCTCAGTAATTATTCCAACCAGCACCAAAAATAATTATCCACTGGAAAACATTCAAAATATGTAATTGCATCTGGCTTGGTGCTTTTGAATCAAAAAAGGTATTCTTCCTTTTTTTTTTTTTAATCTTTATGATATATTTTATTGTATATTTATTTACTTCTGCTCATTTTTTTATTCTTAAAACAGTTTACAATTTTCTCTGTGAAGGTCTTTTACATCCTATATTAGGATAATTCTTTTTTTTTTTAATATATGAAATTTACTGTCAAATTGGTTTCCATACAACACCCAGTGCTCATCCCAAAAGGTGCCCTCCTCAATACCCATCACCCACCCTGCCCTCCCTCCCACCCCCCATCAACCCTCAGTTTGTTCTCAGTTTTTAACAGTCTCTTATGCTTTGGCTCTCTCCCACTCTAACCTCTTTTTTTTTTTTTCCTTCCCCTCCCCCATGGGTTTCTGTTACGTTTCTCAGGATCCACATAAGAGTGAAACTATATGGTATCTGTCTTTCTCTGTATGGCTTATTTCACTTAGCATCACACTCTCCAGTTCCATCCACGTTGCTACAAAAGGCGATATTTCATTTTTTCTCATTGACACGTAGTATTCCATTATGTATATAAACCACAATTTCTTTATCCATTCATCAGTTGATGGACATTTAGGCTCTTTCCATAATTTGGCTATTGTTGAGAGTGCTGCTATAAACATTGGGGTACAAGTGCCCCTATGCATCAGTACTCCTGTATCCCTTGGGTAAATTCCTAGCAGTGCTATTGCTGGGTCATAGGGTAGGTCTATTTTTAATTTTCTGAGGAACCTCCACACTGCTTTCCAGAGCGGCTGCACCAATTTGCATTCCCACCAACAGTGCAAGAGGGTTCCTGTTTCTCCACATCCTCTCCAGCATCTATAGTCTCCTGATTTGTTCATTTTGGCCACTCTGACTGGCGTGAGGTGATATCTGAGTGTGGTTTTGATTTGTATTTCCCTGATAAGGAGCGACGTTGAACATCTTTTCATGTGCCTGTTGGCCATCCGGATGTCTTCTTTAGAGAAGTGTCTATTCATGTTTTCTGCCCATTTCTTCACTGGGTTATTTGTTTTTCGGGTGTGGAGTTTGATGAGCTCTTTATAGATTTTGGATACTAGCCCCTTGTCCGATATGTCATTTGCAAATATTTTTTCCCATTAGGTTGGTTGCCTTTTAGTTTTGTTGGTTGTTTCCTTTGCTGTGCAGAAGCTTTTTATCTTCATAAGGTCCCAGTAATTCACTTTTACTTTTAATTCCCTTGCCTTTGGGGATGTGCCGAGTAAGAGATTGCTACGGCTGAGGTCAGAGAGGTCTTTTCCTGCTTTCTCCTCTAAGGTTTTGATGGTTTCCTGTCTCACATTCAGGTCCTTTATCCATTTTGAGTTTATTTTTGTGAATGGTGTGAGAAAGTGGTCTAGTTTCAACCTTCAGCACCATTTGTTAAAGAGACTGTCTTTTTTTCCATTGGATATTCTTTCCTGCTTTGTCAAAGATTAGTTGGCCATACGTTTGTGGGTTTAGTTCTGGGGTTTCCATTCTATTCCATTGGTCTATATGTCTGTTTTTGTGCCAATACCATGCTGTCTTGATGATTACAGCTTTGTAGTAGAGGCTAAAGTCTGGGATTGTGATGCCTACTGCTTTGGTCTTCTTCTTCAAAATTACTTTGGCTATTCGGGGCCTTTTGTGTTTCCACATGAATTTTAGAATTGCTTGTTCTAGCTTCGAGAAGAATGCTGGTGCAATTTTGATTGGGATTGCATTGAATGTGTAGATAGCTTTGGGTAGTATTGACATTTTGACAATATTTATTCTTCCAATCCATGAGCACGGAATGGTTTTCCATTTCTTTATATCTTGTTCAATTTCCTTCATAAGCTTTCTATCGTTTTCAGCATACAGATCTTTTACATCTTTGGTTAGATTTATTCCTAGGTATTTTATGCTTCTTGGTGTAATTGTGAATGGGATCAGTTTCTTTATTTGTCTTTCTGTTGCTTCATTGTTAGTGTATAAGAATGCAACTGATTTCTGTACATTGATTTTGTATCCTGCAACTTTGCTGAATTCATGTATCAGTTCTAGCAGACTTTTGGTGGAGTCTAACGGATTTTCCATGTATAATATCATGTCATCTGCAAAAAGTGAAAGCTTGACTTCATCTTTGCCAATTTTGATGCCTTTGATTTCCTTTTGTTGTCTGATTGCTGATGCTAGAACTTCCAACACTATGTTAAACAACAGCGGTGAGAGTGGGCATCCTTGTCGTGTTCCTGATCTCAGGGAAAAAGCTCTCAGTTTTTCCCCATTGAGGATGATGTTAGCTGTGGGCTTTTCATAAATGGCTTTTAGGATCTTTAAGTATGTTCCTTCTATCCTGACTTTCTCAAGGGTTTTTATTAAGAAACGGTGCTGGATTTTGTCAAAGGCCTTTTCTGCATCGATTGACAGGATCATATGGTTCTTCTCTTTTTTTTTGTTAATGTGATGTATCACGTTGATCGATTTGCGAATGTTGAACCAGCCCTGCATCCCAGGAATGAATCCCACTTGATCATGGTGAATAATTCTTTTTATATGCCGTTGAATTCGATTTGCTAGTATCTTATTGAGAATTTTTGCATCCATATTCATCAGGGATATTGGCCTGTAGTTCTCTTTTTTTTTTTACTGGGTCTCTGTCTGGTTTAGGAATCAAAGTAATACTGGCTTCATAGAATGAGTCTGGAAGTTTTCCTTCCCTTTCTATTTCTTGGAATAGCTTGAGAAGGATAGGTATTATCTCTGCTTTAAACGTCTGGTAGAACTCCCCTGGGAAGCCATCTGGTCCTGGACTCTTATTTCTTGGGAGAGTTTTGATAACCGATTCCATTTCTTCGCTGGTTATGGGTCTGTTCAAGCTTTCTATTTCCTCCTGGTTGAGTTTTGGAAGAGTGTGGGTGTTTAGGAATTTGTCCATTTCTTCCAGGTTGTCCAGTTTGTTGGCATATAATTTTTCATAGTATTCCCTGATAATTGTTTGTATCTCTGAGGGATTGGTTGTAATAATTCCATTTTCATTCATGATTTTATCTATTTGGGTCATCTCCCTTTTCTTTTTGAGAAGCCTGGCTAGAGGTTTGTCAATTTTGTTTATTTTTTCAAAAAACCAACTCTTGGTTTCGTTGATCTGCTCTACAGTTTTTTTAGATTCTATATTGTTTATTTCTGCTCTGATCTTTATTATTTCTCTTCTTCTGCTGGGTTTAGGCTGCCTTTGCTGTTCTGCTTCTATTTCCTTTAGGTGTGCTGTTAGATTTTGTATTTGGGATTTTTCTTGTTTCTTGAGATAGGCCTGGATTGCAATGTATTTTCCTCTCAGGACTGCCTTCGCTGCATCCCAAAGCGTTTGGATTGTTGTATTTTCATTTTTGTTTGTTTCCATATATTTTTTAATTTCTTCTCTAATTGCCTGGTTGACCCACTCATTCGTTAGTAGGGTGTTCTTTAACCTCCATGCTTTTGGAGATTTTCCAGACATTTTCCTGTGGTTGATTTCAAGCTTCATAGCATTGTGGTCTGAAAGTATGCATGGTATAATTTCAATTCTTGTAAACTTATGAAGGGCTGTTTTGTGACCCAGTATATGATCTATCTGGAGAATGTTCCATGTGCACTCGAGAAGAAAGTATATTCTGTTGCTTTGGGATGCAGAGTTCTAAATATATCTGTCAAGTCCATCTGATCCAATGTGTCATTCAGGGCCCTTGTTTCTTTATTGACTGTGTGTCTAGATGATCTATCCATTTCTGTAAGTGGGGTGTTAAAGTCCCCTGCAATTACCACATTCTTATCAATAAGGTTGCTTATGTTTATGAGTAATTGTTTTATATATCTGGGGGCTCCGGTATTCGGCGCATAGACATTTATAATTGTTAGCTCTTCCTGATGGATAGACCCTGTAATTATTATATAATGCCCTTCTTCATCTCTTGTTACAGCCTTTAATTTAAAGTCTAGTTTGTCTGATATAAGTATGGCTACTCCAGCTTTCTTTTGGCTTCCAGTAGCATGATAAATAGTTCTCCATCCCCTCACTCTCAATCTAAAGGTGTCCTCAGATCTAAAATGAGTCTCTTGTAGACAGCAAATAGATGGGTCTTGTTTTTTTATCCATTCTGATACCCTATGTCTTTTGGTTGGCGCATTTAATCCATTTACATTCAGTGTTATTATAGAAAGATACGAGTTTAGAGTCATTGTGATGTCTGTATGTTTTATGCTTGTAGTGATGTCTCTGGTACTTTGTCTCACAGGATCCCCCTTAGGATCTCTTGTAGGGCTGGTTTCGTGGTGACAAATTCCTTCAGTTTTTTTTGTTTGGGAAGACCTTTATCTCTCCTTCTATTCTAAATGACAGACTTGCTGGATAAAGGATTCTCGGCTGCATATTTTTTTCTGTTTAGCACACTGAAGATATCATGCCAAGCCTTTCTGGCCTGCCAAGTTTCAAAGGAGAGATCAGTCACGAGTCTTATAGGTCTCCCTTTATATGTGAGGGCACGTTTATCCCTTGCTGCTTTCAGAATTTTTTCTTTATCCTTGTATTTTGCCAGTTTCACTATGATATGTCTTGCAGAAGATCGATTCAAGTTACGTCTGAAGGGAGTTCTCTGGGCCTCTTGGATTTCAATGCCTTTTTCCTTCCCCAGTTCAGGGAAGTTCTCAGCTATAATTTCTTCAAGTACCCCTTCAGCACCTTTCCCTCTCTCTTCCTCCTCTGGGATACCAATTATGCGTATATTATTTCTTTTTAGTGTATCACTTAGTTCTCTAATTTTCCCCTCATACTCCTGGATTTTTTTAATCTCTCTTTCTCTCAGCTTCCTCTTTTTCCATAACTTTATCTTCTAGTTCACCTATTCTCTCCTCTGCCTCTTCAATCCGAGCCGTCGTGGTTTCCATTTTGTTTTGCATTTCGTTTAAAGCGCTTTTCAGCTCCTCGTGATGGTTCCTTAGTCCCTTGATCTCTGTAGCAAGAGATTCTCTGCTGTCCTCTATACTGTTTTCAAGCCCAGCGATTAATTTTATGACTATTATTCTAAATTCACTTTCTGTTATATTATTTAAATCCTTTTGATCAGTTCATTGGCTGTTGTTATTTCCTGGAGATTCTTCTGAGGGGAATTCTTCCGTTTGGTCATTTTGGAGAGTCCCTGGAGTGGTGAGGACCTGCAGGGCACTTCCCCTGTGCTGTGGTGTATAACTGGAGTTGGTGGGTGGGGCCGCAGTCCGACCTGATGTCTGCCCCCAGCCCACCGCTGGGGCCACAGTCAGACTGGTGTGTGCCTTCTCTTCCCCTCTCCTAGGGGCGGGATTCACTGTGGAGTGGCATGGCCCGTCTGGGCTACTTGCACACTGCCAGGCTTGTGGTGCTGGGGATCTGGCGTATTAGCTGGGGTGGGTAGGCAAGGTGCACGGGGGCAGGAGGGGCAGGCTTAGCTCACTTCTCCTTAGGTGATCCACTTCAGGAGGGGCCCTGTGGCAGCGGGAGGGAGTCAGATCCGCTGCCGGAGGTTTGGCTCCGCAGAAGCAGAGAGTTGGGTGTTTGCGCTGAACGAGCAAGTTCCCTGGCAGGAACTGGTTCTCTTTGGGATTTTGGCTGGGGGATGGGCGGGGGAGATGGCACTGGCGAGCGCCTTTGTTCCCCGCCAAGCTGAGCTCTGCCCTCCGGGGGCTCAGCAGCTCTCCCTCCCTTTGTCCTCCAGCCTTCCCGCTTTCTGAGCAGAGCTGTTAACTTATGACCTCCCAGATGCTAAGTCGCGCTTGCTGTCGGAACACAGTCCGTCCGGCCCCTCCGCTTTTGCCAGCCAGACTCAGGGGCTATGCTTGGCCGGCAGGCTGCCCCTCCGCCCCGGCTCCCTCCCGCCAGTCCGTGGAGCGTGCACCGCCTCGCCGCCCTTCCTACCCTCTTCCGTGGGCCTCTCGTCTGCGCTTGGCTCTGGAGACTCCATTCTGCTAATCCTCTGGTGGTTTTCTGGGTTCTTTAGGCAGGTGTAGGTGGAATCTAAGTGATCAGCAGGACGCGCGGTGAGCCCAGCGTCCTCCTACGCCGCCATCTTCCCTCCCAGGATCCTGAATTTTTTTTTTAATTAAACATTTTAAAAAATTTAAATATAATTTATTGTCAAATTGGTTTCCATACAACACCCTGTGCTCATCTCAACAGGTCTGAAGGGCATTTGACCTCGGGGTTGTGTTGGAGTTGGAGGTCAAAAGCCAGATTCTCAAAAAAGGTATTCTTCCACTCACTGAACCCAGAAAATTTCCACATGCTACAGAAATGTTTATCATTCTCCTACCTGACCTAAAGCTGTTTGTGAGTTTTGGTGAAGAGAAAGGAGACTCAGAAATTCAGCAAGCATTGGACTGTGGTATCTTTCCAGCACGGAGACCATATAATTATATATGAAAAGGTGCTCTGTTTTTGACCAGTGAAGTTTGATGAAAACCTACACAGGATCACCTACTTTTTTCACAGATGAATGAATTTTGGCAATCTACTTACCCAAACAATAATACATAGGTACAGCCCAAGAAGTTTGATCTCACCAATATTTTGCTACATACCTATTGGAAAATAGTACAGAATAAAGCATAGTACTGAGATGAGATGCCCCTGGAAAATATTTTAAAAATACCTTAAATATGGATATTATGGTATAGTTCATTTTTTTCCCTGAAAATTGAAGTGATTGTTTGTCAGAGAATAAGATGGTTTCAGTGTCTATCAGCAATAATAGTAAGTGATATTGGCTTCCTAGAGAGTATGATGTGGGTTTTAGATTTTCATTTTTAATTAGATCATTATTTTGTTCAGAGAAGCACATAATCTCCCTTTGCATTATGTGGTAAAGGTGAATGTGTGATTAAAAAAGGCTCACTCAGTGAAATGAAGAAGGCACCTGATAATTAAAAAAAAATTATACTCTAAAGATAAACAGAAAAGTAAGAGTATAGTTCTAAAACTTGACTTTTCAAGGTCTCCTCTTTAAACCAAATTGAAGTTTTTCTTTAACTGGAATTTATCCTATATTTGCTTCATGCTTGAAGGCCCCAGGGCATTTGTCCAGAGATTATTTTATTAGACCTTGTAGGGTAGACAGAATAATGTTCTTCACCCAAGACATCCACATCCTACTTCCCCAAAACTGGTGAATATATAACCTTATGTGGCACAACGGACTTTCCATGTGTGATGAAGTTAAGGAGCTTGAGCTGGGAAAACTACCAGGGATGATTTGAATGAGCCCAATGCAATCACAACAGTCCTTATCTTACAGAGGCAAGAAAAATCAGAGTCAGGAAGGCAATATGTCAAAGGAAGAAGAGAGAGATTTAAAAATGCTCTGCTGCCTTTGAAGATGGAGGAAGGGACACTGAGCCCAGGAATTCAAGTGGCCTTTTTTAAAGTTGGAAAAGGCAAGGAAACGGATTCTCCCTCAGAGCCTCCAAAAAACACACAGTCTTGCCAGCACCTTGATTTTAGTTAGTGAGACCAATTTTGGATATCTGACCTTTAGAAATGTAGGAAAATTGTGTTGTTTTAATACACGAAGATTGTAGTAATTTATAACAGCAGCAATAGGAAACTAATACACCTATTAATGATTCTGAGATTTGAGAAGGTGAGGCATCATCTCCACTTTATAAGAATATCATGGTTTTTTCCTGACTCTGCAGTTAATATGGCAGAGCTGGGAATAGAATCCAGATTTTATGACTTCAAGTCCCCTTCAAGTGCTATTGTTCTACTAGAATTTATTTAGTTTCATCATTTTGCAGTATTTTTTAGGAAGCTCTGGGTTTGTTTCTGATTGCTGATATAATAAATTGCCACAAACTTCATGGCCTAAAACAACACATATTTATTCTCTTTACAGTTCTGGAGATCAAATGTCTAATATGAGTCTCATTGGGCTAAGGTCAATCCAGGTGTCAGCACATCTGCATTCCTTCTGGAAAATCTAATGGAGACTGTTTTCTAGACTTTTCCGGCTTCTAGAGACCACTTGTGTTCCTTGGTTTATGGCTTCTTCTCCATCTTCAAGCCAGCAACATAGTGTCTTCAGATCTCTTTCTGACTAGGACTCCTGTTTCTTTTGTCACATCTTTCTTGATTTTAAACCTCTTATCTCCCTCTTATAAGACCCTTGTCATCATACTGGACCTATAGAGATAATCCAGGATAATCTCCCCATCAATATTATTAATTTAGCCACATCTTCAAAGTCTCCTTTACTATGTAAAGAGGTTCTTGGGTTTGTGATATGGACATCTTTGGGAAGGGCATTATTCTGTGTACCAGGGTCTCCTATGTATCAAATTGTCCTAATTTCTGAGAATAGTTTTAAATGCCCAATATTGAGGGAATTCCATTAAGAAATGTTGAACTCTTAGACATAATCTGACTTATGTCTTAAAAACTCACTCTAACTCTTTAAATAAAATATAGTGGAGGGTTGCCTGGGTGGCTCAGTTGGTTGAGCATCCGACTTGGGCTCAGGTCATGATCACACACTTCGTGGGTTCAAGCCGTGCACTGGGCTCTATGCTGACAGCTCTGAGCCTGGACCCTACTTCAGATTCTGTGTCTCTCTCTCTCTCTGCCCTTCCCCCCCCCCACCTTGTGCTTTGTCTCTCTTTCTCTCTCTCCCAAAAATAAATAAACCTTAAATAAAATATAGTGGAGAAAGGAAGAGGGATGGCAGAATGGAAACAGTTGTCTAATAAAGAGCTATATGATAAGGTCTATCTGTATTCTTTACGGTGGTCTTGAAAAACTGGATAGTTTTAAAATTTGAGAAAAACTGGGTGAGGACCATGTTTTAATTTAGTTGGGGCTGGAGGTGAGAATTAAGAATTTGTTTCAAATATGTAGGATTTGAGATTTCTCGCATCCAACCACAGTTGTCAAGGCAGCAGCTGGACATGTGAATTTGAGTTCAGGGTAGTAGATAGGAGTGAATATTGGGAATTTGGAAATTAGTGTATGTACTTATATTTAAGATTTCATGATCCAGTAGATCCAACAATACAGGAAAGACCTGTGAGAAATACCTGTGTTACATTAAGTCTCTCACAAGCCCCAGTAGGAGAATCATAGCACAGACATCTAGGACTTTAGACTAAATCTATGTCCCCTTCTGGGGGTATCTATCTCTTTTTGAGAAAAGCTCCTGGTTTGCTAGGGGAACATCATAGCGAAAAAATGGCTAATCAGAAAACATCAAGTGACTGAAATTTGAGCTGCTCATCAGGAACAATGTTATCCGAATCTCTAAGGAATAAGGTTGGATACTCAGATTAACAATTTATCATGAAGTTGAAATGGTGTATAGGAGAGAAAACCGCCAGAAGACTAGCAAAAAGAAGTCTCCAGAGCCAAGCGCAGACGAGAGGCCCACGGAAGAGGGTAGGAAGGGTGGAGAGGCGGTGCATGCTACACGGACTGGTGGGAGGGAGACGGGGTGGAGGGGCAGCCCACGAGCAAAATAGAGGCCCCGAGTCTAGCTTGCAAAAGCAGAGGGGCCAGACGGAGTGTGTTCCGACAGCAAGCGAGATTTAACATCTGGGAGGTTATAAGTTAACATCTCTGCTCGGAGAGTGGGAAGGCTGGAGGACAATGGGAGGGAGAGTTGCTGAGCCCCGGGACAACAGAGCTCAGTTTGGCGGGGAACAAAGACGCTCACCACCACCATCTCCCTCGCCATCCCCCAGCCAAAATCCCAAAGGGAACCAGTTCCTGCCAGGGAACTTGCTTGCACCACTAACACCCAACCCTGTGCTTATGTGGAGCCACACCTCCAGCGGCTGGACTGACTCCCTCCCGCTGCCACAGGGCCCCTCCTGAAGCAGATCACCAAAGGAGAAGCGAGCTAAGCCTGCCCTCCCACCCCTGTGCACCTTGCCTATCCACCCCAGCTAATATGCCAGATCCCCAGCACCACAAGCCTGGCAGTGTGCAAGTAGCCCAGATGGGCCACACCACCCCACAGTGAACCCTGCCCCTAGGACAGGGGAGGAGAAGGTACACACCAGTCTGACTGTGGCCCCAGTGGTGGGCTGGGGGGCAGACATCAGGTCTGACTGCGGCCCCGCCCACCAACTCCAGTTATTCGAGACAGCACAGGGGAAGTGCCCTGCAGGTCCTCACCACTCCAGGGACTATCCAAAATGACGAAATGGAGGAATTCCCCTCAAAAGAATCTCCGGAAAATAACAACAGCTAACGAACTGATGAAAAAGGATTTAAACAATATAACAGAAAGAGAATTTAGAATAATAGTCATAAAATTAATCACTGGGCTTGAAAACAGTATAGAGGACAGCAGAGAATCTATTGCTACACAGATCAAGGGACTAAGGAACAGTCAGGAGGAGCTAAAAAAATGCTATAAACGAACTGAAAAATAAAATAGAAACGACCATGGCTCAGATTGAAGAGGCAGAGGAGAGAATAGGTGAACTAGAAGATAAAGTTATGGAAAAAGAGGAAGCTGAGAAAAAGAGAGATAAAAAATCCAGGAGTATGAGGGGAAAATTAGAGAACTAAGTGATGAACTAAAGAGAAATAATATACGCATAATTGGTATTCCAGAGAAGGAAGAGAGAGGGAAAGGTGCTGAAGGTGTACTTGAAGAAATCAAAGCTGAGAACTTCCCTGAACTGGGGAAGGAAAAAAGCATTGAAATCCAAGAGGCACAGAGAACTCCCTTCAGACGTAACTTGAATCAATCTTCTGCACGACATAACATAGTGAAACTGGCAAAATACAAGGATAAAGAGAAAATTCTGAAAGCAGCTAGAGATAAACATGCTCTAACATATAAAGGGAGACCTATAAGACTCGTGACCAATCTCTCTACTGAAACCTGGCAGGCCAGAAAGGAATGGCAGGAGATCTTCAATGTGATGAACAGAAAAAAAATGCAGCCGAGAATCCTTTATCCAGCAAGTCTGTCATTTAGAATAGGAGAGATAAAGGTCTTCCCAAACAAACAGAAACTGAAGGAATTCGACACCACTAAACCAGCCCTAAAACAGATCCTAAGGGGGATCCTGTGAGACAAAGTACCAGAGACATTGCTACAAGCATGAAATCTACAGACATCACAATGACTCTAAACCCATATCTTTCTATAATAACAGTGAACGTAAATGGACTAAATGCGCCAGCCAAAAAACATAGGGTATCAGAATGGATAAAAAAACAAGACCCATCTATTTGCTGTCTACAAGAGACTCATTTTAGATCTGAGGACACCTTTAGATTGAGAGTGAGGGGATGGAGAACTATTTATCATGCTACTGGAAGTCAAAAGAAAGCTGGAGTAGCCATACATATATCAGACAAACTAGACTTTAAATTAAAGGTTTTAACAAGGGATGAAGAAGGGCATTATATAATAATTACAGGGTCTATCCATCAGGAAGAGCTAACAATTATAAGTGTCTATGCGCTGAATACGGGAGCCCCCAAATATATAAAACAATTACTCATAAACATGAGCAACCTTATTGATAAGAATGTGATAATTGCAGGGGACTTTAACTCTCCACTTACAGAAATGGATAGATCATCTAGACACACGGTCAATAAAGAAACAAGGGCCCTGAATGACACATTGGATCAGATGGACTTGACAGATATATTTAGAACTCTGCATCCCAAAGCAACAGAATATACTTTCTTCTCGAGTGCACATGGAACATTCTCCAAGATAGATCATATACTGGGTCACAAAACAGCCCTTCATAAGTATATAAGAATTGAAATTATACCATGCATATTTTCAGACCACAATGCTATGAAGCTTGAAATCAACCACAGGAAAAAGTCTGGAAAATCTCCAAAAGCATGGAGGTTAAAGAACACCCTACTAACGAATGAATGGGTCAACCAGGCAATTAGAGAAGAAATTAAAAAATATATGGAAACAAACGAAAATGAAAATACAACAATCCAAACGCTTTGGGATGCAGCGAAGGCAGTCCTGAGAGGAAAATACATTGCAATCCTGGCCTATCTCAAGAAACAAGAAAAATCCCAAATACAAAATCTAACAGCACACCTAAAGGAAATAGAAGCAGAACAGCAAAGGGAGCCTAATAAACCCAGCAGAGGAAGAGAAATAATAAAGATCAGAGCATAAATAAACAATATAGAATCTAAAAAACTGTAGAGCAGATCAACGAAACCAAGAGTTGGTTTTTTGAAAAAATAAACAAAATTGACAAACCTCTAGCCAGACTTCTCAAAAAGAAAAGGGAGATGACCCAAATAGATAAAATCATGAATGAAAATGGAATTATTACAACCAATCCCTCAGAGATACAAACAATTATCAGGGAATACTATGAAAAATTATATGCCAACAAACTGGACAACCTGGAAGAAATAGACAAATTCCTAAACACCCACACTCTTCCAAAACTCAACCAGGAGGAAATAGAAAGCTTGAACAGACCCATAACCAGCGAAGAAATGGAATCGGTTATCAAAACTCTCCCAAGAAATAAGAGTCCAGGACCAGATGGCTTCCCAGGGGAGTTCTACCAGACGTTTAAAGCAGAGATAATACCTATCCTTCTCAAGCTATTCCAAGAAATAGAAAGGGAAGGAAAACTTCCAGACTCATTCTATGAAGCCAGTATTACTTTGATTCCTAAACCAGACAGAGACCCAGTAAAAAAAAAGAGAACTACAGGCCAATATCCCTGATGAATATGGATGCAAAAATTCTCAATAAGATACTAGCAAATCGAATTCAACGGCATATAAAAAGAATTATTCACCATGATCAAGTGGGATTCATTCCTGGGATGCAGGGATGGTTCAACATTCGCAAATCAATCAACGTGATACATCACATTAATAAGAGAAAAAATAAGAACCATATGATCCTGTCAATCGATACAGAAAAGGCCTTTGACAAAATTCAGCACCTTTCTTAATAAAAAACCCTTCAGAAAGTCGGGATAGAAGGAACGTACTTAAACATCCTAAAAGCCATTTATGAAAAGCCCACAGCTCACATCATCCTTGATGGGGAAATACTGAGAGCTTTTTCCCTGAGATCAGGAACACGACAGGGATGTCCGCTCTCACTGCTGTTGTTTAACATAGTGTTGGAAGTTCTAGCATCAGCAATCAGACAACAAAAGGAAATCAAAGGCATCCAAATTGGCAAAGATAAAGTCAAGCTTTCGCTTTTTGCAGATGACATGATACTATACATGGAAAATCCGATAGACTCCACCAAAAGTCTGCTAGAACTGATACATGAATTCAGCAAAGTTGCAGGATACAAAATCAATGTACAGAAATCAGTTGCAGTCTTATACACTAATAATGAGGCAACAGAAAGACAAATGGAGAAACTGATCCCATTCACAATTGCACCAAGAAGCATAAAATACCTAGGGATAAATCTAACCAAAGATGTAAAAGATCTGTATGCTGAAAACTATAGAAAGCTTATGAAGGAAATTGAAGAAGATATAAAGAAATGGAAAAGCATTCCCTGCTCATGGATTGGAAGAATAAATATTGTCAAAATGTCAATACTACCCAAAGCTATCTACACATTCAATGCAATCCCAATGAAAACTGCACCAGCATTCTCTCAAAACTAGAACAAGCAATCCTAAAATTCATATGGAACCACAAAAGGCCCCGAATAGCCAAAGTAATTTTGAAGAAGACCAAAGCAGGAGGCATCACAATCCCAGACTAGCCTCTACTAGAAAAGCTGTATTCACCAAGACAGCATCGTATTGGCACAAAAACAGACACATAGACCAATGGAATAGAATAGAAACCCCAGAACTAGACCCACAAACGTATGGCCAACTAATCTTTGACAAAGCAAGAAATAACATCCAATGGAAACAAGACAGTCTCTTTAACAATTGGTGCTGGGAGAACTGGACAACAACATGCAGAAGACTGAAACTAGACCACTTTCTCACACCATTCCCAAAAATAAACTCAAAATGGATAAAGGACCTGAATGTGAGACAGCAAACCATCAAAACCCTAGAGGAGAAAGAAGGAAAAGACCTCTCTGCCCTCAGCCGTAGCAATCTCTTACTTGACACATCCCCAAAGGCAAGGGAATTAAAAGCAAAAATGAACTACTGGGACCTTATGAAGATAAAGGCTTCTGCACAGCAAAGGAAACAACCAACAAAACTAAAAGGCAACCAACGTAATGGGAAAAGATATTTGCAAATGACATATCGGACAAAGGGCTAGTATCCAAAATCTATAAAGAGCTCACCAAACTCCACACCCGAAAAACAAATAACCCAGTGAAGAAATGGGCAGAAAACATGAATAGACACTTTTCTAAAGAAGACATCCAGATGGCCAACAGGCACATGAAAAGATGCTCAACGTCGCTCCTCATCAGGGAAATACAAATCAAAACCACACTCAGATATCACCTCACGCCAGTCAGAGTGGCCAAAATGAACAAATCAGGAGACTATAGATGCTGGAGAGGATGTGGAGAAACGGGAACCCTCTTGCACTGTTGGTGGGAATGCAAATTGGTGCAGCCAGTCTGGAAAACAGTGTGGAGGTTCCTCAAAAAATTAAAAATAGACCTGCCCTATGACCCAGCAATAGCACTGCTAGAAATTTACCCAAGGGATACAGGAGTACTGATGCATAGGGGCACTTGTACCCCAATGTTTATAGCAGCACTCTCAACAATAGCCAAATTATGGAAAGAGCCTAAATGTCCATCAACTGATGAATGGATAAAGAAATTGTGGTTTATATACACAATGGAGTACTACGTAGCAATGAGAAAGAATGAAATATGGCCCTTTGTAGCAACATGGATGGAACTGGAGAGTGTTATGCTAAGTGAAATAAGCCATACAGAGAAAGACAGATACCATATGTTTTCACTCTTATGTGGATCCTGAGAAACTTAACAGAAGCCCATGGGGGAGGAGAAGAAAAAAAAAAGAGGTTAGAGTGGGAGAGAGCCAAAGCATAAGAGACTGTTAAAAACTGAAAACAAACTGAGGGTTGTAGGGGGGTGGGAGGGAGGGGTGGGTGGGTGATGGCTATTGAGGAGGGCACCTTTTGGAATGAGCACTGGGTGTTGTATGGAAACCAATTTGACAATAAATTTCATATATTGAAAAAGAAAAAGAAAAAAATGGTGTGTAGGAAATCGGACTCCAGGAAGTCCAAGAAGCACAAGTAATTTGCATCAGCAGAAAATCCAGATTTCTTTGACAAATTTGCATTGTCTCTTCTCTCCTAATCTTCACCTATATTTTCATGCTGGTTCCTTATGACCACCTAACTGATGAGCAAAACCTTGAACCTGATTCACAGATGGTTTTGTATGATTTTCTGGCACTCACTTGAAGTGGATGGTTGTAGAATTTCGGCCTCTCTTGGTTTTAGCCCTGAAGAATGGTGGTGATGAGAAATTCCTCAAATGGATAGAACTTTAAACAGCACATTTGACTTTGTACTTTGGCTCGAATGATAGATACTTAGAAATCGCACTGATATATGGACAGTTGCTAATACAACATGGGTTTGAACTGAACAGGTCTGCTTGTACATAGACTTTTTTCAATACATACAGTATTATAAATGTATTTTCTCTTCTTTATGAATTTCTTAGTAACATTTTCTTTCCTCTAGCCTACTTTATTGCAATGATACAGTATATAATGCATACAGTATACAAAATATAATACCTGTTAATCCACATGTTATCAGTAAGACTTCAGTCAACAGTAGGCTATTAGTAGATAAGTTCGGGGTAGTCAAAAGTTACATGCAAATGTTCAACTGCATGGGGAGCTGGCGTCCCATGTCCCCATGTTGTTCCAGGGTCAACAACAGTTTGGAGCTGAATCATCAGAGACTTTAAAAGAACAGAGTTGGAAAATGGTGACAAGGTAAACAACTGATAGAAAAATCTTGTTTTTAATTGAATTTTTATGCTTTCCTGGTGTGTTTCCTTTTTAAAGTTCTATATAAATTTTCCCCTAGTGATTTAGAAGACATAATCTATTTTTGAATTCTAATGATAGTTTTCTTTAACTTTCCAGTAATATACTAGAATCCACATTTGTCTACAATATTAACCAAAATAATTTCACAACAAACACTGGCTAATCTTAACAAAAATATTTAGTCCAGTCTTATTTCCCCTTACAGAATCAATAAGGATTCTCATAATAATGACCTTGAGTTATGAAGATACAATTCAATTATGTTAATATCATCTGGTTAAGAGGTGAAGATTTTCATTAGATAAAAAGATATTATCAGAAAAATTGAAATAAAAATGAAGTATTGGAGCTAAAAAGTCACCTTTCTGTCATACCTCATTCTGAGGTAATGATGAAAAAAATTAGTTACACTAATAAACTCCCCATGTCCATATGAATTTGCAGTATTTGCTTAGCAAAACAAATTCTGAAGTCTTTGCAAGTTTTCCATTAATAACACTAGAGAAGTCCACCAAATCTTTTGTAAACTATGGATAATTTTTGGTTTCAGAGTTTTGGGCTTGAGTAAATCTCAAGTGTGATAATGTGGACTTCTAAGGTAAATGTTAAAGTGGTGGAGACACTTCATGAAGACTGAATATGTCATTTGACCTCTTGGTGACTCTGGTCTCATTCATAAATTGGAGTTTATATTGAAACACTGCTGGGAGTATGATGATGTAATTGGCTCCAGAGCTCTCCAGAGTTCCCTCCAAACAGAGTATGGAAGATGCCTGGTGCCTGAACCAAACCATCAGGAAAACAATGGTGATGAGGAAACAAATCTGAAGAATGAAAAATAGCTGATAGAATCTAGCAACTACTCGGAATAGGAACTTAAGATACACACTCAAACAATGGCCAGCCTGTTTCGATATAGAGTTAGTTCTTCTCTGTTTTTTTTGGTGAAAGTTTACTGCATTTCTTTACACCAGTATCCTCTGCCCTCATATTTTAAGCATAAAAAGAAACTTTAGACAGCTAACTTGGACACTGTCACACAAACAGCAACTTCTCTTGCAAACCTGTCTCAAATATTTCACTGTAAATCAGTTTGGGAAGCACAGAGGGATACGGCATCCACAACTACTTCAGTCAGTGTCTTGTATTATCCATCGTTATGTTTCCAAGTATAGATAGACCTGTAAGAAGCAGGATGAACACACATGCTTCAAACTGCTTTATCAAAAGTATTGGATTGGCTCAGTCTTTTAATCAAATTTCATCTACCCAAAGGATCAATATATGCACAGAAGAAAATGTTACCAGAGATTTTAACACATTTTAACTCTTTTGTAGGAGAGCTGAAAAACAACTGGAGGACAGAACTAGTAAGATGGCTGTGCTATTTGCATCCCATTTAGAATTTTAATTTCTATCTGAATTGGTTTTCCTGTTCACCAATTATTTAATCCATTTTGAAAGTTTCAAAGAGTCTTTAAAACTCGAGAATTTGAGGTCCTTTGTGAGAGCAGCCTTCTGAGAGCATGAAAGCCCTGTGATTGCTTTCTCTTTAGGTCTGGAAACTAGCAGAGCACTTTGGAGTCAGAAGTCACATACAAAGAATAGAGCCTGACTTAGAATTTTGTGGAAAGGGTGTTTAGAAAGTGAATAAAACTGGAATTTATAAGCTGCACAAGATTAGCTGGTATGGCTGTTTACATTAAATGTCTCCAGCCTCTTGCAGGTCAGGTGATATCCTCCAGCTTCCTGCTGTTAAAGTAACACTCGTCATTCTTGACAAGTCTTGTTACAAAACATAATCCCAATTGCTTTGTAAAAGTTAACCAGATTGCAAATCAAAACAAAACCCTGAAATAGGAGCCTTGAGAACAATAATTTTACAAGTATCTTTACTTCTCTACTTAAAAAAAAATGGTTGGGAATTGGTGAACTATGAATAACTGGAAGTAAGACCAAGAGAGGAGAAATAGACAATAGAGATACTCATATTCTGCTGAAGATGACAGTTGGTAAATACTACCTTTTGGGAATAATTGATCATTTCCTCTAGTGGAGTGCCTTGTTCTTTAGTAATTAAGGGCACAGAGGGTAAACCTCATTCCTGAGTATTAGCAACTCAGCCAAAATGCCTTTCTTAGAAATTTTTGTTACACTGTTCTAGATTTCCCATTTCTTTTAGTGCTGTGGTCAGAGAGACAATAGGGAGATCTACTTTATAATCAGCATACATTATATGGGTTCTGGGGTCCTCCAATTAAGCTGCCAATCAGACATTCAGTGAGCTAATTTCCCCTGAGCTCATATTATAAATATTGGGAGAAAAATGAAAAACGCAAAGGTGTAGTCCTTACCTTTAAATATGGAATAGTCTAACAAGGAGAGTACACATAAAACGTTCCAAAGAAACTAGCTCAGTGAATGTATTCTTTTGTGTGTTTCACACACAAAAAATTATGGGCTTTGGAAGAAAAGCTCAGACTGACTGCAGTCTCACGTGGTCTAGTGCATTAGTGTGTGTGGATGTGGGGTTGATCGGGAGTGGAACTGGATATCTGTTCCACACGGCCACTCCATCTCTGGGGTCCACAGCATATTCTTTGCCTTGGGTGAGGATTTGCACTGGGGAAAGGGCACTCAGTATCATAGTTCATTTTAGGTGGGGTTGGGCATGAGGGGTATCTGCATGTCACCTGGGCACAGTCCCATTACGTAGGTATCATTCCTTTTGATCAACCAGAGGTGTGTTGGCTATTCTTAGGGTGGGTGGCTTCCGGACCACAATGAGAAGGACAACTGTTAAAGCTCTTTGGTACCGGCATTTTACTGGGCTACTTACATGGAGACTGCACCTCAAAGTACTGGTCTGGCTCCCTGGTGGTATTGACAGAGAAAGTTTTCTGTTTGGGGCCAGGCAATTGCTTGAGCAAGTCTTCCTGTGCAGTTGGTCCATCCAGGTGGGGTTCCATAGTTCCAGGACTCCTACCCCTCTACCTGCTCATGCTTCTCCAATATTCTCCAATATTATCCAGACCCTGATATATTTATCAGTTTCCATGGGTCAAGGAAAACTAACTCTTGGTGATCAAAAATTTAAATATTTTTCATTATTATTGTTTCATAACTGGACGATTGCTCTTGAAAACAAAACCAAGAACCAGACTCTTTTATTCTCTGCTTCTTTTGTAAATAAATCCTCTTCTGAAACAATGATATGTCTCCTAACCTTAAAAAGGGGAGTGTGGGGGTGCCTGGATGGCTCAGCCGGTTAAGCATCCTACTTCAGCTCAAGTCATGATCTCACAGTCCAGAGTTCGAGCCCTGCATCAGGCTCTGTGCTGACAACTCAGAGCCTGGGGTCTGCTTCAGATTCTGTGTCTCCCTCTCTCTCTGACGCTCCCCTGCTTACTCTCTGTCTCTGTCTCTGTCTCTCTCTCTCTCAAAAATAAATAAACATTAAAAAAATTTAAAAAGGGGAGTGTGGCGGTGTAGTAGAAAGTAAAGGGGAAAATAACACTGGTTAATCAGTAAATGTTATTATACTACAGTTGTAGTGAAGAATTTCATGTATCCATGTGTTTTTATTTTTATTTATTTTTTAATGTTTATTTAGTTTTGAGAGAGATACAGAGACAGAGTGCAAATGGGGAAGGGGCAGAGAGAGAGAGGGAGACACCAAATCCGAAGCAGGCTCCAGACTCTGAGCTGTCAGCACAGAGCCCGATGAGGAGATAAAACCCATAAACTGAGATCATGCCCGGAGCCGAAGTTGGACGTTCAACAGACTGAGCCACCCAGTCGCCTCTCATGTATCCATGTGTTAAGGATTTGGGCAATTCTTATAAAAACCAAAAGAAACATGTATAGTGAGATTAAAAATGAATGAGAAATGAAGAGGTTTTGATTTTTATTCTAGCACTCTGGTCACAAGTTCTGGGGCAAAATATTCAATGTCTATAAACTCTAGAATCTTCTTAACAAATGTGTATAATAATTATGAATCATGCCTGTGACCTGGGAGGTGGTATTATATTGTGGCTACAGGAATTCAAAGTCAGTCTAGCTAGTTTTGAATATAGCCTCTATCTTTTTTAACTGTGAGATTTGACAAATTATGCAATTTTCCTAAACCCTAGTTTCTTCAAGCGAGTTGTATTTAGGACCAAATGTTCATGCATATTTATATGTATGATTAGTATATAGTATTTATATACATATGATTATATATAGTATTTATAGATATCCCTGACACATAAAGAAGTCATTCAATAATTAACTATTATTGTTCTTACTGCCTTACTCCAAGTAGTAAATGGGTTCACACACACAAAAATGTGATGTATATTAATGAGATTCCATATAATCATATTTTAGATATTTTGGTAGGTTTTGCTCTAAAATCACTTATACATGAGCCTGTGTTTGTAAACTTAGCCATTTTTCCCTTGAAAGTGATTCCGTGTTATTATGAGCACATATTGCCACAGGATGTTAACCCATACTGATTATTTTTGAGTCAGCTTACTTTCTAAAAATGCTTTCTAATGCTTGGCTGTTGGAAACAATACTTCAATGAACAGAGGGGTGCAGATATCTTTTCAAAATAGTGATTTCATTTCCTTTCAATAAATACCCAGAAATTGAATTTCTGGATCATATGGTAATTCTATTTTCAAATTTTGGGGAAACCTTTATACTCTTTTCTATAGTGGCTGCAACAATTTGCATTCCTGCCAACAGTGTACAAGGGTTTCCTTTTCTACACATCCTCATCAACACTTGTTATCTCTTGTCTTTTTGGTAATAGCCATTCTCACATGTATGAGGTGATATTTCATTGTGGTTTTGATTTGAATTTCTCTGATGATTAGTAATGCTGAGTACCTCTTCATGTACCTGTTGGTCACTTAAATATCTTCTTTGGGAAAATGTCTGTTCGTTCCAGACCTTTGCCCATTTTCAATTGGATTCCTTAGGGTTTTTTTTTTTTTTTTTTTTTTTGAGATTTATGAGTTCCTTATTTATTTTGGATATTAACCCCTTATCATATATGTGGCTTGCAAATATTTTCTCCCCTTCTGTAAGTTGTCTTTTCATTTTGTTGAGAAGCTTTTTGGTTTGATACAATTTATTTTTGCTTTTGTTGTTTGTGCTTTGGGTGTCATATCCATAAAATCATTGCCAAAACCAATGTCAAGGAGCTTTTTCCCCTATATTTCCTCCTGGAGTTTTATGGTTTCAGGTCTTACATTTAAGTCTTTGGTCCATTTTGGGTTCAGTGTGTGTGTGTGGGGGGGTGGTACAAGGTAAAGGTCTATTTTCATTCTTTTGCATTTGAACATCCAGCTTTCCCAACACCATTTGTTAAAAAGACTATCTTTCTACACTGAGTATTTTTAGCTCCCTTGTTAAATATGAGTTGACCATATATGTGTGGGTATATTACTGGGCTCTTTATTCTGTTCCACTGGTCTATGTATCTGTTTTTATGCCAGTTCCATACTATTTTTATTACTTTAGCTTTGTAATATAGTTTGAAATCAGGAAGGGTGATACCTACAGCTTTGCTGTTCTTTATCAGCATTGAGTTGGCTATTTGGGGTCTTTTGTGATTCCACATGAATTTTAAGGTGTTTTTTTTTCTATTTTTGTTAAAAAAGCCCATTGGATTCTTGATAGAATTGCATTGAATCTGTAGATTATTTTGAGTAGGGTGGACATTTTAACAGTAATAATTCTTTCAATTCATGCACACAAGATATCTTTCCATTTGTTTGTGTCTTCTTCAACTTTTTAATCAATGTATATAGTTTTTAGCATTCAGATCTTATACCTCCTTGAGTAAATTTATTCCTGAGAATTTTATTGTTTTTGATGCTATTTTAAATGGGATTTTTTTCCCTCTGATTTTCAGATAATTCATTGTTAGGGTATAGAAATGTAACCAATATTTGTATGTTGATTATGTATCCTACAACTTTACTGAATATATTACTTCTAAGAGCTTTTTGGTTGAGTCTTTAGGACTTTCTATGTACAATATCATGTCATCTGCAAGCAGAGACTATGTTACTTCTTCTTTTCTGACTTGGATGTCTTTTATTTCTTTTTCTTGCCTGGTTGCTCTGGCTAGGACCTCTAGTACTATGTTGAACAGAAATGGAGAGAGTGGGCATCCTTATCTCATTCCTCATTGTAGAGGAAAAGCTTTCAACCTTTCACCATTGAGTATGATGTTAGCTGTAGGCTTGCCATATATGACCTTTATGTTGAGTTACATTCCTCCCATATCGAGTTTTAGGGAAGTTTTTAGCTTGAATGGATGTTGAATTCTGCCAAATGTTTTTTATGCATCTATTGAGATGATCACATAATGTTTATGTTTTGTTCTATTAATGTGATGTATCATACTTATTTATTTGCATATCTTAAACCATCCTTTCATCTCAGAGATGAATCCCACTTGATTATGGCATGTGATCCTTTTAATGTGCTGTTGAATTCAGTTTGCTAGTATTTTGTTCAGAATTTTTGTGTCTATATTCATTAGAGATATTGGCCTGTAGTTTTCTTTTCTTGTGGTGTCCTTATCTGGCTTTGGTACCAGGGTAATGCTGGCTTCATAAAATGAGTTTAGAAGTGTACTGTCCTCTTCAATTTTTTTGAAATTTGAGAAAGATCTTTAAATGTTTGGTAGAATTCATCAGTAAAGCCATTTCTCCTAGACTTGTGTTTTGGGAGGTTTTTGATTGCTGATTCACAGTTCTTTCTTGTAAGTCATCTTTTAGATTTTATATTTCTTCATGATTTTTTAATGTTTATTTTTGAGAGACAGAGAGAGCACACAAGAGCAGGGGAGGGGCAGAGAGAGAGGGAGACAGAAGATCCGAAGCAAGCTCTGCACTGACAGCAGAAAGCCCCATGTGGGGTTCAAACTCATGAACCATGAGATCATGACCTGAGTCGAAGTCAGACATTTAACCAACTGAGCTACCCATGTGCCCCAGTGATTCATTTTTGATAGTTTATATGTTTCTAGGAATTTATCCACTTCTAGGTTGTCTAATGTGTTGTTCCTAGTAGTGTTATATGATCCTAAGTGTCCACTGATGGATGAGATAAAGAAAATGTGCATACAATGCATTGGATACATTGTGTTCAATATATACAATAGAATATCATTCACCCTTAAAAAAGAAGGAAATCCTGCTATTTGCAACAATATAGATGAAACTTGAGGGCATTATTTTAAATGAAATAAGTTGGAGATAGATAAACAAATACTGTATGATCTCATTTATATGTAGAACCTAAAAAAACCCAAAAAACAAAAAACAAAAAACCAAACTTATAAAAGCAAGAACAGACTGGTGGTTGCCGGGGGCAAGAGGTTAGGTGGGGTTGCCAGGGGCAAGAGGTAGTCAAAGAGTACAAACTTCCACTGATAACGTGAATAAGTTTGGGAGGTATAATGTACAGCATGGTGACACTGGTTAATATTATATTGTTTATTTGAAAGTTGCTAAGAGAGTACATTTTAATTTTTTTAATATTTGTTCATTTTTGAGAGAGAGACAGAGACTGAGAGAGCACAAGTGGGAGAGGGGCAGAGAGAGAGGAGATAGAATCTGAAGCAGGCTCCAGGCTGAGCTGTCAGCACAGAGCCCAACACGGGCTTGAACTCACGAACCGTGAGATCGTAACCTGAGCTGAAGTCGGAAGCTTAACTGGCTGAGCCACCCAGGTGCCCTGAGAGTACATCTTAAAAGTTCTCAACACACACACACACACACACACACACACACACACACACACACAAACACACACATACACACAAGGTAACTATGTGAGGGGATGGATGTGTTATATAACTTTGTGGTGGTAACCATTTTGCATTATGTACATATACCAGGTCATTGTATGTATACCTTATGTTTATACAATGTTATTGTCAATTATATCTCATTAAAATTGGAAAAAATAAAAAATAAAAATGGCTTCCTCTCTGCAGTTTAACTGTCAGCTGTTACTTCCCAGGTTTATCCTTTCATTTATCTCTGATGGCCAGAGATATACTATAGCTTGCTATCTTCGATATAATATGTTTTGGGGAAATTAAATCATTGACTTGTTTCAGAATTGTGAAAGAATAATTATCTCTGGATAAAGTTAGAGACCAAGGACTGCCTTTTAATTTGAGGGAGTTCTGTCTGTGTGTTGCTTTTCTTATTGGCTGATCCAGATTGACTATGTAATCATCATAACAAGATGTTAAGATAAGGCTCTTTACATCTCAGTCTCAGTTTTATAACCAACAACATAAGTGGCAAGGAATTTGATATTCCATAGTAAGGGGCTAGGTTACATATGTTAAAAACAAGTTTTGTAACTTTTTTTTTTAAGCTGAAGAGACTGAGGGAGAAGTTATAATTTGAAGAGAGAATTTTCTTCAATGGAAGTTGCCAGTGAAGAAGGGAAAGAATTTCTTTATTCCTGTTTTAGATCTGGTAGAGGTGTTCTTATACCAGGCCCATAGAGTATTGGGGAGTCACACTGGAAAATGGTGAAAGACATGAAGGTGGCTTAATCAGGCTATGCAAAGTGGAAAATTACAGCTAAGTAGTGACTGCACTTCCATCTATGGGACAAAGGTGTATTTCAGGGGTGTATAATGCTAGAGAGGCACCTTGGGATTGTCTTGTGTCTCGGCCAAGAAGGCTACCTAGAGAGGTAAGTAAGCCTCCGCAGAAATAGCCTAATTAATAGCCATATTACTAACTGCTCCAAGGCTGAGGCAGGAGTCTTAAAACAATCTTCTGGAGAAGATTCATTCATCTGCATCAGAGCAGTGGCAGTTCAGGGATCCTCAACTGTATTAGTTTTTTATTGTTGCTGTAACAAATTACCACAGATTTAGCATCTAAGAAAAATACCAAGTTATTCTCTTACAGTTATACTGGTCAGAAGCCTAAAATCAAGGTGTGATCAAACTATTCCTTCTGGAGACTTCCAGAGAATAATCTGTTTCTTGGCCTTTTTTAGCTCCTAGAGGCCATCTGAGTGGTGTTGTGGCTCCTTCCTTCATTTCCAAGGCCAAATCTCTCTCTCTGTCCCGTTTTTTCCATTGGCATATTGCCTTCTGGGTTGGACCCTACTGTCTCCTCCTCTTATAAGGACCCTTATGATGACATGGGACTCACATGAATAATCCAGGATTATCTCCCTATCTCAAGATCATTAATTTAATCACCTCTTCAAAGTCCCTTTTACCATATAGAAAAAACATTCACAGGTTTTGGGGATTAGGACATGGGTATCTTGGGGGGAGGGATGCTATTCTTCTGTGTGCCTTACCAGTGAAGGAAGGTGGCTCAAGAACCCACCAAGTACCACTAGAGGAAGAATCAAATTTAAACAGTGCCAGGCTAAGAGAATATTGGTACCAGCTCAAAAGGGTAAAAATCAAAGAAGACATTTTCTGCCTCTTCCTTCACCTATTTCTCTTTCCATGACCCCAAGGATAAGAAATTTCTGATGGCAAGCTAGAAAGGAAGAGAGAAATACAGGCTAGGGAACCAGGGAAGAATGAATCATTTTCTCCTATTGTCCTATTTTAAAATTCCCACCTAGAGCCACGTTGAGTTGAGGGAAAAGGGAGGCTTTTACTTTGAATAAATTCAAAGTTGATCATTATTGTGAAATGAACATTATAGTTGGTGAGTCAGAATTACCAGAGGATGATACTGATGATGATATGACGATGATGATGATCTATGAGTGATCAGACAAGTCATGCCCAGGACTCATGTAAGGATGGTAACAAATTGAATCCACAAAGTAGATTGGAATAGGTACTGTCAGTGAGGAAGGAGGTGGGAGAATTAAGCTGTTTCCTTATTAAACTTTGAAGGTTATGCTTCTTCAACATAATGGTTTAATAGTATGTTCCCAACTCTCATTGTTTTACGCACATGAAAAAAACAGACAACTGAAAGATTGATAAAGGCTATCATGTGATGGAAAAGTTAAGAAAATGTAACCCTTAATTAGAGTTTGGTATTTTAACTCCTGAATTTTCCAAAGCTAATAAATGGTTTAATTGGCAGGAAAAGAGAAAGAAGTGAACATAAAGGCTACAGAGAAGTAATTGCTGACAGTGCAAACAGAAATAGAAACAACTGAAGTACAAGATATGGAACTACTGATAGCCATATAAAGTGACACTGAAGTACATAAATTGTCATTGGGGAAAAGAGGAGAAAACGTATTAATAAAAACAGAAATGTAGTTTGGGGACATGTAGTGAAAGGGCACACTTAAACACCCTTCTGTTATTAAGGTCATATAACAAAATAATGTCAATTCAGTAGCTATCTCTTTTGACTGCTCCATGAAGGACCACTTGTCCCTTCATAATTTAATTATGTCTGAAATTTCCATTGATCTACAACACAGTACTACACTGATGTTCATGATGTCCTAACCTTGTAAAAAAGAAAGGTGACTTTTTGGAAGTATACCATTTTCTATTGCAGGAACATGAATAACACATTTTAGAAAGATTGCCATTAAAAGGTTCATATAAAAGAACTGCAGTAACTAACCTCCAATACGGTGCCTAATGGTCCACTTCTCCTGGAATTCTTGCTCTCCCTTGTTGAATCAGGGTTTGCTCTGGGTAAACCAATAGAATAAAGTGGAAGTCATGATATATGATTTTTGAAGCTCAATGACATTACAACTTCTGCCTTGGTCTCTTGGATCACATGCTCCAGGAGAAGTCAGCTAGCATGCCATGAGAATATTCAAGTAGCCCTGTAGAAAGATGCATGTAGACAGGAACTATAGTTCCAATCAAATGGCCAGCACCAATTTTCCAAGCCACATTTGAAAAAGCCCGATTGGAAATGGACACTCTAGCTCCAGTCAAGTGCTCTGATAACTATAGCCACACTCAGTATCTAACTAGAGCCTCATACTAGACCTAGAGACATAGCCCCCAACTGTGCAGAATCCTCATCCATAGAACTGTGAGAGATTATAAATGGTTCTTATTTTTTAAGCCACTATATTTCTTAAATGTATTTATTTTGAGAGAGACAGAGACGGTGTGAGCAGGGGAGGGGCAGAGAGAAAGAAAGAAATAGAGAATTCCAAGCAGGCACCTCACTGTCCATGCAGAGCCCAATGTGGGGCTCAAACTCACAAAAACCGCGAGATCATGACCTGAGCTGAAACTGAGAGTCAGATGCTTAACCGACTGAGCCACCCAGGCACCCCTAAACCACTCTATTTCGATAGTTATTTGTTACATAGCAATAAATAATAATATATTCACCCTTAAAAAGTACAGTGTGGAAACTAACCCAGATAGCTTTGGACATGCTTGTCCAAAAACAAAGTCACCAGCAATTGAATTTGCTCTCTTCTGGTTGAAATTGCTATAAATTCCTAGAGCTTTACTTGCATTCTTCTTCTAACTCAGGCATTAACCAGCTTCTTGAGTTAGAGCACATTTTAAATGTTTTGAGCCTTTTTTTTTCATTCACGAAATGGGTTCATAATATCTACCTAACAGTTCGTTGAGAAGATTAAATATGCAACATATTTAAAGCCTTTGGCATGGCAAGAAAATTGTTAGAAAATGTTTCTTTATTTCCCCTTTTTCTAAAGATTTTAGATTGATAAAATCTCAGTTATAATGATTGCACATTGAGTAAAATAATTTACAGTATTTTTTTTAATTCCAGAGGATATGTTAACAGCCTGTAGGTTTATATTTTCTGAATATGTTGAAACAATGCTTTTGGGGGAAATAAGATTGGTCATGCCTTCACAATGCTCTGGGGTGCCAAATTCTGCTTATTAAACCAATTGCTATTTGGAGTGCTATGTGGATTTTGAAGAAAAATTCATATTAATTGCAAGGATTGAGAGAAAATTTTCTCAATGTAGCTTCATATGTTTGGAGGAATATTACAAAATGATAGAAAACAGTCACTAATAAAATATGTTCCATTTTGAAACATAGTAGTTTGATTAAAGGCAAGCAGGGAGAGAGAGAGGTTCAGATATGAGCTGAAATCTATCTAAGTCCATGGCTGATATGGTCTAAGGATTTAGGGAGTTGTATAATTAAAATCTTTAGTCTGCTGTGGAGATTCAATATTCACCTGTAGTTCTTCACTGTTGCTAGAGAATGTCTCTAAATTTGTTCTCACCTTTGTTTTGCAGCACACCTTACCAAAAATGTAAGCCTGTACTTTCTCAATCTTTGTATCTGCAAGTTTCTTAGAGTTATTCTCATCATTTTCATTTCAAGTTAGGCTCCAATGGATTTAGGTTTGGCCAAACTGAAGCGAGAAAACCTGCCTAATCTAGGCCTGCCCTGTTGGGTCCCCCTGAATTTGGGACTAGTCCTATATGTATTCTGTCGTGTTTCATGGCAAACTTCCTGAGCTTATCCCCAACAACTTGGTTCAACTTGCCACTTCAACGGACCAAGAATATGAAAACCATCTGCAGCTCATATAATCTGAACATCCCTGAAATTGGAGATTTTTAAACTACAAAACCAAAAGAGAATCAAAAGTCAAGGGGTGCCTGGGTGGCTCAGTCGGTTAAACATGAGACTCTCGGTCTCGGCACAGTTCATGATCTTATGGTGCCTCAGCTTGAGCCCAGTGTCCAGCTCTGTGTGCTGTCAGCACAGAGCCTGCTTGGGATTCTCTATCTTTCTCACTCTCTGCCCCTGCCCTGTTCACATTCTCTCTCTCTCAAAATAAATAAATAAACTTAAAAAAATAGTCTAGACAGAATTTTTGTAGTTTATTTTGTCCTTAATAATTTACATCTTCTATCTCCTGCATGGGTTCACTTTTATTTTATTTTATTTTATTTTATTTTATTTCATTTTATTTTATTATCACATGAGAGAAAGAGGGTGTGAGGGTGGAAGAAGGTGATAGGGAGGGGGAGAGAGAGAGAGAGAGAGAGAGAGAGAGAGAGAGAGAGAGAGAGAATCTTAAGCAGGCTCCACACTCAGCACAGAACCCAACTTAGGGCTCAATCCCACACCCCAGGATCATGATCTGAGCCAAAATCAAGAGTCCAATGCTCAACTGGCTGAGCCACCCAGGCGCCCCTTCTTTCATATTCTAAATAATTACACCTCTGTTCTTTTCATATCACATCTAGATGTCCCAAGAATGATAATGCATATTAAATATATGTTTATATGTGTTGAATATATTAAGTATATATCACATGTCATATGTACTTATTTATAATGTATATAAAATATATATGTATTCATAGATATATATTCAGATATTTAAATATTCTTTTATTTAATGTATTTTTAAATTTAACATCCAAGTTAGTTAGCATATACTTCAACAGTGATTTCAGAAGTAGATTCATTAATACCTCTTACCCATTTAGCCCATCCCCCCTCCCACAAACCCTCCAGTAACCCTCTGTTTGTTCTCCATATTTAAAGAGTCTGTTATGTTTGGTCCCCCTCCCCGTTTTATATTATTTTTGCCTTCCTTCCCTTATGTTCATCTGTTTGGTCTTGTAAAGTCCTCATATGAGTGAAGTCATATGATATTTACCTTTCTCAGACTAATTTTGCTTAGCAAAATACCATCTAGTTCCATCCACATAGTTGCAAATGGAAAGATTTCATTTTTTTTGATTGCTGAGTAATACTCCATTGTATATATATGCCACATCTTCTTTATCCATTCATCCATCGATGGACATTTGGACTCTTTCCATACTTTGGCTATTGTTGAGAGTGCTGCTATAAACATTGGGGTATGTGTGTCCCTTTGAAACAGCATACCTGTATCCCTTGGATAAATACCTAGCAGTGCAATTGCTGGGTCGTAAGGTAGTTCTATTTTTAATTTTTTGAGGAACCTCCATACTGTTTTCCAGAGTGGCTGCACCAGTGTGCATTCTCACCAGCAGTGCAAAAGAGATCCTCTTTCTCTGCATCCTCGCCAACATCTGTTGTTGCCCGAGTTGTTAATGTTAGCCATTATGACAGGTGTAAGATGGTATCTCATTGTGGTTTTGATTTGTATTTCCCTGATGATGAGTGATGCTGAGCATCTTTTCATGTGTCTGTTAGCCATCTGGATGTCTTCTTTGGAGAAGTGTCTCTTCATGTCTTTTGCCCATTTTTTCACTGGATTGTTTGTTTTTTTGGGTGTTGAGTTTGATAAGTGGTTTATAGATTTTGGATACTAACCCTTTATCTGATATGTCATTTGCAAATATCTTCTCCCATTCTGTCGGGTGCATTTTGGTTTTGCTGATTGTTTCCTTCTCTGTGCAGAAGCTTTTTATTTTGGTGAGGTCCCAGTAGTTCATTTTTCCTTTTGTTTCCCTTGCTTCCAGAGGCGTGTTGAGTAAGAAGTTGCTGTGGCTAAGGTCAAAGAGGTTTTTGTCTGCTTTCTCCTCAAGGATTTTGATGGCTTCCCGTCTTACATTTAGGTCTTTCATCCATTTTGAGTTTATTTTTGTGTATGGTGTAAGAAAGTGGTACAGGTTCATTTTTCTGCATGTCGCTGTCCAATTTTCCCAGCACCACTTGCTGAAGACACTGCCTTTATTCCATTGGCTATTCTTTCCTGCTTTGTCAAAGATCAGTTGGCCATACATTTCTGGGTCCATTTTTGGTTCTCCATTCTATTTCATTGATCTGAGTGTTCTTGTGCCAGTACCATACTGTCTTGATGATTACAGCTTTGTAATACAGCTTGAAGTCCGGATTGTGTTGCCTCTTGCTTTTGTTTTCTTTGTCAAGATTGCTCTGGCTATTTGGGATCTTTTCTGTTTCCATACAAATTTTAGGATTGTTTGTTCCAGCTCTGTGAAGAATGCTGGTGTTATTTTTATAAGGATGCATTGAATATGTAGATTGCTTTGGGTAGTATTGACATTTAAACAATATTTGTTCTTCCTATCCAGGAGCATGGAATCTTTTTCCATTTTTTTGTGCCTTCTTCAATTTCTTTCATAAGCTTCCTATAGTTTTCAGTGTATAGATTTTTCACCTGTTTGGTTAGATTTATTCTGAGGTATTTTACGGTTTTGGAGCAAATTTAAATGGGATTGATTCCTTGATTTCTCTTTCTGTTGCTTCATTATTGGTGTATAGGAATGTACCTGCTTGCTGTGCATTGATTTTATATCCTGTGACTTTGCTGAATTCATGGATCAGTTCTAACAGGTTTTTTAGTGGAATCTTTTGGGTTTTCCATATAGAGTATCATGTCATCTGAGAAGAGTGAAAGTTTGATCTCCTCCTGGCCTATTTGTATTCCTTTTATCTCTTTGTGTTGTCTGATTGCTGAGGCTAAGACTTCCAATACTATGTTGAATAACAGTAGTGAGAGTGGACATTCCTGTCTTGTTCCTGACTTTAGGGGGAAAAATCTCAGTTTCTCTTTCTGTATTCAAGAAAAACAAAAGAAAATTGTATAGATGGACCAGCGAACAGACTGAAATACGGTTGAAATTACATCATTTTCCCTTAGAAGTCAAACTATGAAGCAATTTATAGTCCATAAACTAAGCAGGTAGAGAGTTTTGTGGTTTTCCTGAAGAGCGAGGTTGGACAAGTTCGGAGGGGCTTAGTGTAGTGGCTCCATTCTCCACTAGATGGTTCTGCTTAACTTACTGGGGTGGATTGTTGTGGCGCTTGTAGGTGTGTATGTGCCTGCACCTGAGGGATGAAAATGGCATCACCCAGCTACCCATTCTCTAGCATAGGAACTCTCTTCTCCCATATTAGCAATCACACACCTGTCCTTTTTCTCTGGCTTCCATCCAGTCTCTGTTTTTACATTGTCCATGACCAGGCTGTGAAGTGGCCAGGTGGCACCTACCTCCTGAGTTTTATCTCAGATTTGGCTGTGTTTCCCAATGCCTCACTTCTGAGGGACTGTGGCTTTGTCCTGCTCCGACCTTCTGGAGGAGGGTCTCACCGAGCAATGGCCAGGTGGTTGATGCACCCAGGAATATTCTGGGGACTGTGCTGCTGCCAATGCCCAGAGACTGCGGCTGGGTGCCAGCCCACCCCAGAAAATGTTCACATGATCATGTAGCAACAACGTTTCAGGGATTTTGGAAAATCCCAACACACATCTGGCACCAGGCTTCACCCTTAACAACCTTGTTCCAGCACCAGTGAATGTGGTTGTGTTCTGGGGTCTGCTGGCACCTTTGCCTGCTGAGTTCTGTGGTTCAGGTTGTGCAGATTGTTATGTTAATCCTCAAATAAGTAGTCTAGGTGTGCAGGATTGTTTAGTGTTGATCTGGCTCTACTTCATGGATATGAGATGCAAAAAAACTTCCATGGTGTTGTGCCATCTTGGCTTCTCTCCCCATATATATTTAAATATTAAGATTAAAAGAAAATTCCAACCTAGCAGTGTCCAATATGGAAGCCTTATGTAAATTAAATTCCATTAAAAATTTGAGTTCTAAATTGTACTAGTCTCACTTCAGATGCTCAGTAGTGGAATTCACAGAAAGTGTAGATTTTGAACATTTCTATCATTGTAGAAAGTTCTGTTAGATGGCGATTTAAAAAAGAGAGAGAGAGAGATGGCTCTATTCTAGAAAAGAGTCTAGACTCTTGAAGATGCACTGAAGAAGTACTGAATCTTTAAATTAAAAAAATTAATGTTTATTTGTGTGTGTGTGTGTGTGTGTGTGTGTGAGAGAGAGAGAGAGAGAGAGAGAGAGAACGAGCAGGGAGGGGGCAGAGAGAGACACACACACACACACACAGAATCCAAAGCAGGCTCCAGGCTCTGAGCTGTCAGCACAGAGCCCGACACAGGGCTCAAACCCAAAACCATGAGATCATGACCACAGCCAAAGTCGGATGCTCCACTGACTGAGCCACCCAGGCACCCCAGTACTGAATCTTTAGACTGTAGTTCATGCCTCCTTTAAGAAACAGATAATGGCAATGACACTTTCAACAAAGTATTCTTATGATGAGGAAGGTTTAGACAGTAATTGAATAGAAAAAAGACAACAAGAAAGAGGGAGGGAGAAGGAGGAAGGGAGGAAAGAAGGAGGAAACTATGTATTAGCGCCTTTCTCACATATAGTGCCATATTAAATTTTAATGACAAACACTGGCACTAAGTTTGTTTGAATCCAAGTAAAATACTCCCTCCTCTAATAATCAGCATCCTCCTTTGGGATAACTAAATGTTCTACTGAATTTGTCTGTTAGGCTATGGCTGTATAACTATAACATCATCTTATTGGGGAAAACAAACAAACAAACAAAAATGGCGCTTTCTCCTTGCTGTGTTACATCTTTGTGACTATTCCAAGGACAGTGACTTGGTATTACTCCTTGTAGAATGTTAATTAAGATAGCCCACAGATACGATACAGTTTTTCACACTCCTTGTGTTCATATAGACATTACTTAAAAGTTTATTTCTCTAAGTGGACATTTCTCTGTAAGAGTATAACTCTAATATAATATTACTACTGCATATTAGTCACAGAAGTATGATATGATTTTGTGTAATTCATGATGAATGAACATCCCAGAGAAATTTTTCCTTCAAGCTTCCCTGATAAGCATAGTCTGAGCCTCATAGGTATAAAACAAACAACTTTTTATGAACTGGACATTATGATAAATTTCCTTTATTTTAGCTTTTATACCTGTGTAATTATTCCACAGTCTTAATACACCCAAGGTTAAGGTTCTGTTTGCAGAATTTGAGACAAGGTTAGAGGACATAAACTTAAAGAGACTCAAACAAAATGTGATGTGTGATGTTTATAATATGCAAAAGAGAATATAATAAGAAAGATATTTTTAAATCATTGCTTCTTTAAAAATTTTTTTAAATTTTTTATTAAAAAAGTTTTTTTTAGCATTTATTTATTATTGAGAGACAGCGAGAGACAGAGCAGGGAGGGGCAGAGAGAGGAGGAGGCACAGAATCTGAAATAGGCTCCAGTCTCTGAGCTATCAGCACAGAGTCCAACACGGAACTCAAACCCATAGCTGTGAGATCATGACCTGAGCCAAAGTCATATGCTTAACTGACTGAGCCACCCAGGCACCACCCCACCAAAAAAAACCCTTTCCTTAATGTTTATTTATTTTTGAGAGAGGCAGAGAGATCAGAGTGCGAGTGGGGAAGGGGCAGAGAGAGAGGGAGACACAGAATGTGAAGCAGGCTCCAGGCTCCAAGCTGTTAGCACAGAACCTTGATGTGGGGCTTGAACTCATGAACCATGAGATCATGACCTGAGTCAAAGTTGGATGCTTAACCAACTAAGCCACACAGGTACCCCTAAAATCATTGCTTCTTAAAACATGAATGATGTTGTGAGGATAATGTTCCTGAGCAGTGCTAGGTCTGGGCAATATTTTGGTGAAGGTGAAGACTACTTTCTAGTGTATTCTCTTCCATTCGTTTTAAAATATTTTTTTTCAGAGGGTCCCTGGGTGGTTCAGTCAGTTAATCCTCCGACGCTTGGTTTTGGCTCAGGTCATGAGTTCGAGTTTGTGAGTTCGAGCCCCTTGAGGGTCTGACACTGCAGAGCCTGCTTGGGATTCACTCTCTCTCTCTGTCTGCCCTGCCCCTGACCACTCTCTCTCTCTCTCTCTTTTAAAATAAATGGATAAACTTTAAAACAAATTAAAAAATCAAATATTTTTTTTCCTGAATGCTATATTCTTTAATTAATCTCTCTTCCTCTGTCAAAAGGTGACAACTTCTTCAGGCTATCCATAATAGGTGACCCATAGCTTTTCACTTTTGTGCCCAGTAATGGACATTGGTTCAAGCCCTAGATCTTTAGTCTTTTCCAATCACAAAATTGTTTTTCCATCTCAGAAAACTAAATATTTAATTAAAAAAATTACCCCTTCCAAATGATGTTTAATGTTAACATTTGTTTTCAACTCCAGTTAATACTGAGAATGTCAGATATGATAGAAAATTGTTGACATCTTTCTTGCTGTGAAGGTGTTACTCAGGTGCCTATGAATTATTGTGTTCTTGATATATAATTCACACACCATAGAATTCATTGCTTTAAGGTGTAAACTTCAATGATTTTTAGTGTATTCACAAAGTTTTAAAACCATCACCACTATCTAATTCTGGAACATTCAATCACCTTAAAAATAAACTAAACCCATTAGCATTCTCTCTCTATTCCCCCCTCCCATCATCCCTTAACAATTACTAACTTACTTTCTGTCTCAATGAGTTTACCTATTCTGGACATTTCACATAAATACAATCATAACACTATATGTCCTATTGTGTCTGGCTCCTTTTACTTAGCAAGCATAACGTTTCCAAGATTTATCTGTGTTGTAGCATGTATCTGTACTTTACTCTTTTTTATGACTGAATAATATTCCTTTGTGGAGGTGTATCATATTTCTTTCACCGTTCAGTAGTGGGTTTGTTATTTGTGTTTTTCCCAACTTTTAGCTATTATGGATAATGCTGCAATGGACATTTATGTACAGTTGTTTTGTGAACATCGTATTTATTTATTTATTTATTTATTTAATGTTTTATTTATTTTTGACAGAGAGAGAGAAACAGAGCATGAGCGGGAGAGGGTCAGAGAGAGAGGGAGACACAGAATCCGAAGCAGGCTCCAGGCTCTGAGCCGTCAGCACAGAGCCCGACGCGGGGCTTGAACTCACAGACTGTGAGATCATGCCTGAGCCGAAGTCGGGCGCTCAACCGACTGAGCCACCCACGCGCCCCTGTGAACATCGTTTTTAATTTTAAGGGGTATATACATACGAGAGAAATTTCTGGATAATATAGTAATTCTGTGTTTAACTTTTAAAGAACTGCCTGACTGTTTTCCAAAGATTATGATGGTTACAGTTTATCCATTTCTCATCAATGAGTCTTATTATCCTTTTAATTTTTTTAAATTTTAGCCACAATAATGAGTGTGAAGTGATATCTCATTATGGCTTTAGTTGCATTAACCTAATGATGTTGAGTAGTTTTTCATGTGCTTATTGATCATTTACATATTTTATTTGTAGAATTATTGATTGAAATCCTATGACCATCTTTAAACTGAGTTGTCTTTTTATGTTTAAGGTCTAATAGTTCCTTACGTATTCGGCTTTCTAGATTCTACTAGATATATGATTTACAAATATTTTTTCCCTGTCTGTAGGCTGTCTTTTTTCACTTTCTGGATGGTAAACTTTAAGGCACAAAAGTTTTTAATTTTGATGAAGTTCAATTAACTTTATCCTTTGTCTTGTCTTTGGGCATGTGCTTTTCGTGTATAAGCAACCATTGCTTATCCAGGTTAATGAAAATTTATGCCTAGGTTTTCTACTAAGATTTTTTGTCATTTTGGCTTTTAGATTTATGTTTTTGATTAATTTTGATTTAAATTTTGTATATAGTTTGAGGTTCAACTTTATTCTTTTATATGTAAATATCAAATTGTCCAGCACCATTTATAGAAAAGACTTTTTTTCCTCTACTGAAAATTTGCCTTGACACTATTGGCAAAAATTAATTAGGCGTGAATGTAGAAGTTTATTTTTGAGGTTTCAAATCTGTTAATCTCAGTTTCTTTCCTTATGCTAGTACCACAATGTTTTGATTACTGTAGCTTTGTAATAAGTACTGAAATTGGGAAGTGTGAGTCCTTGAACTTTCTTTTTCTTTTTAAAGATTGTTCTGGTTATTCTGAACAGTTCTTTATGAAATGTTATTCTGAAATATCCCCTATGATTTTTAAGATCAGTGTGTCAATTTTTTTTAAAGAAAAACAAAGCTTAGATTCTGATACAAATTACTCTGAATCTGAAGATCAACTAGGGGAATATTGCCATATTAACCATATTAATCCCTCCAATCTATGAACATAGAACACCTTTTAATTTTTTAGATCCTCCTTAATTTACTTCAATAATGTTTTGTGTTTTTTGATGTAAGAGTCATGCACTTTTTAATTAAATATATTCTGAAATATTTTATTCTTTTTATGTTATTAAAATGTTTTTTTTCTTGATTTCATTTTTGCACTTTTCATTGCTGGTACATTGCAATGCAGTTGATTTGGGTATAATCCTGCATCCTGCAATGTTGCTAGAATTTTTCTTTAGTTTGAGTTAGTTTTTGTTAGCACATGTCCATTATTAATATTATTTTTAATGCTGTATTTTGGACTGGGATATGTTGGGATAGAGGCAATTTTGCCTACACTTCTCTGCTAATCTAGAAGTGACATGACAAAATTTCTCTTCCAATAGTGTGATAACATGACAATAACAGAGAGATCATAAAAAGTCACTAGTATCAAATTCCCAAATCTCCAATTCACCTGATGCCATTGAATTGCTTCAATGTCCTTTGGACTGAGGGACGGTCTGTTTATTTAAAGCCAGAAACAAATTGATTTACTGCTTGGAGAGAAAGAGATAGTTTACTAACATATATGTATATTTTATAAAGATCCTGTTTTCCACTGTGTTGTAAAGCTTATATTGTTTCCTGATTCAATGCATGCTTTTACATATATATATATACATATATATATATATATGTATATATATATATGTATATATATATATATAGGCATTTACTAGAAAGGATAAACTAACTCAAACTTTGTCTATGGATTGTTAGACACTCACTTTCTTAGCAGGGTTTTAACCAGTCAATATATATTATAGCATTATCTTTAACAGCAAAACCCATGGTCTTATTGAAGCTAGGTAATTCTTACTTTTGCTGCAAAACTACAAATGTGATTCTGACTTCAATATTTGCTAATAACTATTCCCTATTTATGGATATTAGATTCATGCTTAACACTAAAATTAGTTCAGCTCAAGGCATAAATGGACTACATTTGCTCCTATTGTCTGTCATGCTAATTACTACCAATCTCTATAGACCAGTCAAGCATTCAAACTGCCATTATCATCAGACTAAACATTACATGTGCATGTGCACGCACGTGCAAACACGCACACACACACTCACAGGCTCAACCCAAGAATTGCGTTTTTGTTTTACAGTATTATAACTTTACTGAATGACAATGGATGTAGCAAAAACTAAATGCATAAAATATGATATGTACAAATCTTTAGAATGTTGATTTTTAAATTTATACTTCATTATTCTGGAGCAGAAAGTGTTTCATTCTGTGTTCTGATAGGAAATGTTTCCTTCATTCCCACCTTGGCTCCTCCATTTTCTGTGTAACCCTGGGCAAATCTGTTTCATTCTTTCTGGTTCAAGTTTTACATATGTAAAATTGAAGTGATAATTGCCATTTATATATTTTTTTAAAAAAATATCATGAGAATTAATGAGATTATTAGTCAGTAGACCTCCAGGCCATTGTTACTGCTAGGATAAGATTATTGGCTTCTAGAGGAAAAGGAATGGGAGGGTTGAGGAGGGAGAGAAAGAAACCTTCATGAAATGAGAGAGAGATTGGAAATGGAGCCAAGTAATGACATGTCTTTAAAAACCCAGATAAAGGGAGTAAGAAAGACAGCAAGAAGTTCCTCCATTTCCCCTTGTTCTAATATAAACCTGTCTTCACTAATTCTGTACCACCCAACTCAGACTAGGTTATACATGTTTCCTCTGTTCTCCATGTAATCTCTAGTGTCTACTCTCCTTCCATCATTAATCACAGGAGATTGTTAATATGACTTTCTTATCCATTACACTGTGATACCTAAAGACAGATGCTGTATCTTATTTGTCTCTAGATCCACAGAGTAGAACACAGGGTCAGGCAGGTAAAAAAAAAATTACAATATGGATTTAGATGGTGGGAGATTTTGATATGATTGAAAGATGCCATTTGTTTGGAAAGGAGAAACCACTTCCTATTCTGTAATGAATTTGCTGTGAACAACATTTTTTGGCACTCTGAAATGGATGTCAGGAAAGGCTTTAATCTAATATTCATTTGTTCATTTCTTTAATCGCCCAATTGCCAAGCCTTGCTTTCTGTGATGACAGAGAAGCAGGAAGAACTTCCTATTAAGCTGAAATTGATGTTCAAAGTAAAGGTACTCAGCACTAAATCTGAATTAGTAATCAACTAATTAGATCAGTCCATATGCTTGATGGTGATGTTTTCCTTAACATTTTCTTTAATCAGCTAATGATGCAATCCACTAAGCTTGCCTTTGTTGCTTTAAAATTCTTAAGTGTGAAGTCCTCTAATCATCTTTTAGCAAAATATATACCTAAAAATGGAGAGAGCTTTTTTATTTTTAGAGTGAAGCCTAATTTCTATTTTAGTGAAAAAAAAAATCAACCTAACCCATTTATTCATTTCTCTCTCTTACGGAGATTACAAACAAACCACTTTGTTTCCCAGAGACCTAAGCTCAATAGCAAATGCATATTCTAAGTAATCACAAATGATACTGTATGCAGACTTGTTCACTGTGACATGTCTCTTCATCATCACGGCACAGGGAACTCATTCCAAAATGGCTGAAAAGACACCAAAGGTCTCAATTTTATATGGTTTTAAATGGTTTGCCTGCTCATATAGTTTATAGAGGTGAAGAACTGCCAGGGTTGCCTAATTCATCTCTCTGGGCATGAATGGTGACACTGAGGAACAGCTGCACAGATGCCCGGGCTGCTCGTTGCCTGCCTTCCTGTACAGGCTGCTTCCCATTCTGACATGCTCCCTGCCTGAATATGGCATTATAGTTTTCAAGTAGAACTCTGTGAGGTCACTCGATTTCTCCATTCTCTCCTTGTGCCACTCCTACTCATTGCCCTATTTAATTAACATGCAGTAAAGAGGCTTTCAGGCACTACTTCAACTTTTATAGACTTTGAGTTAACTCAAGTCAAGTGTTGGAGATATAATACATTTGAAAAACAAAGAAGAGATGTAAAAAAGTGACTTAAAAAACATCTGTCTTTGTAAACATACTACTGTAAATAATTTCCATAATGTTAAGAGCAGGGTCTATGTTTTACTTAAGTGACAAAAGGCTTCTAATCTATAGAAACATTTATCTATGAAATGTGGCATGTATTTAAGGAAACAAACAAAAAAACATGGCAGTGGCAACAAAAGAACTTACCTTTTTTTTTCTGAGAAAATGATCTTGCATTTTGTTAAGTAGGTAGCTTTAATTTCCCTTTCATAATTCCCAGGCCTTTCCTGTCAGTTTTTTTTTATAGCATCAATGCACTGCTGGATATATATTGTTTGAAAAATGTATGTACCCAGTATGCAAAATTAAGGGCCTTCCATCTGAGTGGTTTTGAACAAAAGTTTGTCCTATATTACTAAATGGAAACTTAGAACACTTTTCCATGGAAATAACATTGTAAATGGTTATTAATTTGGTAGGCCAGTTCATGAAAGTCTGGCTTTTTAATATTCTAGGACAGAACTTTAAAAAAGCAGAAACACCTCTTCTATGATAGCAGCAGTGAGGGCAAAGTCCTCCCCCTTTCCCATCAACTCCAAACTAACTACATCAGAGCTCTCAGAGGGGTTCAGACGTAAAGCGTATTCATAAAACAGAAGTTCATACTTGTAGTCGGTTCATGCAAGAAATAAATGATGCGCTAATCTTCTTTATAGTGTTGAACAGTAATAATGAGGTGGGGATACAAATATATATTCACAGACATCCAGTAGAAAATGAAATGCAAAAGAATGCTTTTTGTCCCTTCTGCCCCCAACACAGAAAGAAAATGAGGTTCATTAGCCATTTCCTACATAAGAGGAACTGTCACATACGGATCATTTAAACTTTATTTCAACCCTGTCAGGAAGGTATTACTTAAGTCCAGTTGGCAAATGAGAAAACTGAGCACAACTGGCCCAGATGTTTGTCCCCCATCTCCCAGCCTACAGGTGGAAGAAACTGATCCACATTCTACTTGGCTCCCATACCCAAAGCTGGTTCTTCTGCCACGACCGACATGGCGGCTACCAAACTTGGTCTGGGGGGCTAAAAGGTTCAAGGACACATTTTCAACAAAAGCCAAGCTAAGCACTCAGAATGTCTTTCCTTGCATAGATTTAAGTGTCCCTAGCAACAACAACAACAAAAAGAAAGAAAGAAAGAAAGAAAGAAAAGAAAGAAAAAAAGAAAAGAAAAAAAAAGAAAGAAACCAACTTAAAATGATAATTACATTAATTTATCTGAAGATATAAACAGAATTTTGAAGACCACATAATGAAAGACATCAGTATAAGTATCTGGCCTAGGTTTCACATCTAACCACAAGAGTGGAGCAAAAACCAATTTATCCATTCTCCAAAGCAGAAGCTGCCAGCCAATAATGCCTCAAAGGAATGAAACAAATATGCAATTTAAGCATAAACACCACAGTTTTTAGATAGTGATGCTGATGTGGATCCAAAAAAAAAAAAAAAAAAAAAAAAAACCACCCAGAATAACTTACATTTTCCTTTTTGACAAATGATGTTTTTTAACTTAATGTTTACTTAACTTATACCAAAAGAAATGTCAAGGGTCTGCAAATGAATTTAATACTTGACAATATGCCACATTACAGCACAGTAGGGCTGTGCTGCTGTGGAAAGGCATTATTGGGTCTATAGTCAAGGGTGGCCAGGAAATGCTACACTGGAAAATGGTTAGTTGAGTGAAGGCTTCACTTGGAAATTACTGATTTAGAGTTGTTTTCAAATGACTCCCTACAATAAGCAAATTCTTGTTCCTTTTATTTTCTTCTGGAAGCCAACGAAGCAGGAGATCCCTCTTCTTCACAACTCCTACTGGGGGATAAATTAAACAAAGGAAAGAGTGGCAATAAATTGAATGATTAATGTTTGGAAGAAGTGATTCACAGGTACTGATTCCTTGGAACCAGAGGAGGAAATTTGAGGGGAAACTACAATGCTTTCTCAGATCAAGAAACTTGGGCTTGTTGTATACATGCTACAGTCTTTGTGAGGTGCTTCTGTACCTATAGGATAATCGATGGAAGGCAATCCTACAGGCATGCACATTCTATAGAAGTAGCAAAATAAGCTGTCACATGTAGCAAATTGGTCCCTATTAGACCATTTTATTTGCTAACTTCTTGGGGAAATTTAGGGGAAGGCTTTCCCTACACTATGCTGTCATGTTAAGGCAACTTGAAATTTGAAGATAGGAGGAAACTGATGGGAATCAGGAGAGAGGAGGTAGGAATGCATGTGTGATAGAATCAGAAGTGCAAGGATCGAGCAGTATTTGGGGAGAATACCATTCCTAATTTAGTAGGAAAATGGAAGAACTACTTGGTAAGGATGACTCAACATGGAACATGAGAGAAAGGAATGGAAGGGAGAGAGGTAACTAGTCTGAACCAAAAACTTGCCTCCTGGAGCTCTTTGCTTAATATTATAACTTATGGGCAGTTATTAAAATTGTTCTGGTTGGGTAGCTCTCGGTCAAGATATTTTTTTATTAGATTATCAAATTTTATGTAGTAGCCCTATTCTGCTCTTTGTCACTAGTTTGATATTTGACAGCTTTGGAATAAATATAAAGCTATGTTCTCTTATCTTATTTAAGGATCAATAGTAGGGCGTTTGAGATAGAGATTATATTTTCATGTTAATGTCATGGATATAAAAACTTTCAAAAAGGAATCAGTTCCAAAGAATCCCACTTAACTTCTATTTTCCTACAGGAAGCTCTACATATCAAGATGGAGATGCCCCTAAAATAGATATGGCCATTTTAAAGAAGATAGAAAATGCCTTCATGTTCTGAGAATAAAGAGACTTAAAAGGATCTTCATGGTCTCAGCAGAGAGAGTGAGCTGACCAAATTGAGTTACAGAAAGATAGGTGGTACACTCAGGAGATTTAGATGGATTAAATTCACAACACCCAATAAGTTACATCTTCAGAAAAAGCGTGAGGGTCCATGAGCTCCCTAAGAACATTCCAAGCACACATTTTCATACTTATATTCTCACTCATAGATTTAGATACATCTAAAGTTGAAACTCAAGTTTTGCTCCACCATTTTTTCATAATGCATGCCTATGAAATGGAGAAACCAGTCAGCCTCTGGGGTCACCTTTTTACATTGGAGGGTCTATGGCTCACTCTTTTCCTCTGACTTTCTTTAGAATTTTCCATTTATATTGTTAATTTTTCACTTACTGATTAATTACTATGCACTTGGGGAATCATCTTAGATTGCCCAAACTTTAATTCTAACATTCGTGAATTTAAGAATTTGGTATATATTAACAGCCAATCTACTACACAGTGGATATAAAACCAAAATATAGTGAATAGGCTGAGTTGCAGTTGGAAAGCTATCCAAAAGATAAATAAGAATGTCCAGTCCTTTCTCCTAAAATGTGGGAAACACTAGCTACTTCACTCAGTGAAAACTTTCCTAGGTTCCTCTTGGACCATGCTTCCTGGCCGAAATAAAACACTTAGAACTGATCTAGTCATGTATTTTTTACTACCTAAAACTTAAATTGTAAAAATCTGATCATTCTACCATTTTTAAGAATGGTAGAAGAAACTACTGAGTGTCAGAACATTCTCCTTTCAAACATAAATTTTTTTTCACTTCCTCCTTCCCTATAACATTTATCTGAACAAATTTCTATTTGATGAATCCATTCCCAAATACATTTGAATAATGCTAATCATCTATTTGATTAAAACTTACAACTCTACTTCCTCACAAAGAGCTCAAAACCTGTAAAGTTCACATCAGAAACCAGCATCTGTCTGAGTGTTGACAATAATATTAGTATGAAACATCTTTCAGATACCCGCATTTCTTTTCTGCATGTAACATAAAGCCTGTCATCAACTCACCCTCTAAGTAAACATAGCAATATGTGGTCTCAACATGGGAGCCAGTCGTTGCTTTGAAGACAGTGTCAATTATTGCTTCAGTATTCAAAACTGGCTCTGCATTCCAACAGTCAGCAGCAGCACATTTACTCAGCAATGACACTTTTATGCAATGTGAAGGTTTAAAAAGAAACGGCAGTTCTCATCTATTCATATGTATTAGATCTTTTTCAGAACTCGCATTCATATCCAAACGATACAAAGAACTTACACAATTTAATATCAAAAGGCCAAATTACCCAATTAAAAATGGGCAGAGCAGCTGAATAGACATTTTTCCAAAGAAGGTATACAAATGGCCAACAGACACATGAAAAGATGCACAACATCACTAAGCATCAGGAAGATACAAAGCCACAATGAGCTATCACCTCACACCTGTCAGATTGGCTATTATCAAAAAGGCAAAAAATAGCAAGTGTTGGCAAGGATGTAGAGAAAGGGAACCCTAGTGCATTGTAGGTGAGGACATAAATTGGTGTCACCACTGTGGAAAACAGTATGAAAGTTCCTCAAAAAATTAAAAAAAGAACTACCATATGAGTCAGCAATTCCATTTCTGGGTATTTATCCAAAGGAAATGAAAATACCAATCGAAAGAGATATATGCACCCCTATGTTCAATGCAGCATTATTTATAATAGCCAAGATATAGAAGCAATATGTGTCCATTCATAGGTGAATGGATAAAGATGTCACACACACACACACACACACACACACACACAGAAACACAATATGAAATAATACTCAGCCATAAAAAAAAGAAATCTTACGTTTGCAACAACATTGCTACCTCGAGGGTATTATGTTAAGTGAAATAAGTCAGAGTAAGATATATACCATATGATTTCACTTATATGTGCAATCCAAAAAAACAAAACAAATGAACAAACAAAACAAAAACAGACTTATTGTTACAGGAAACCAACTGTTGGTTCCAGGGAGAGGAGTTGGGAGCAGGCTGAGTGTGAATTATATTGTTACTTTATAATAGTTTTAAGTGTATTAGGGCATTTTGAGCATTATGTACGAGAGGCAGTGCTCTGACCTGTTTCGGTTTTTTTTTAAGGCACCCTAGATTAAGAGCCACTGCAAGCTTAGGTGAAACATGAAAAGCTGTCTTGAATTGCAGAAACCTACTTGGCATTATTATTGCTATTTGTGATCTCCCTGTGGCACATGTTCAGCCAAATCTCTTCCTTACTGGTTTTTAGTGATGCTTTGTGCTAAGCTGTGTTTTTCCCCCCAAGACAGTGATTATTGTTTACCACTGTACCAGCTACCTATCTCTCAGATACATGTGCCCAAATCCCCATTTCTGTATATATCCTGCTACATAATGCTTGAAGATAAATGGAGAAAAGATGAGATTATGCTTTGGCTTGTTGGACTAATCCAGAATAGCCCAGGAATACTCTGTAGCCTGGAATATCTTGGCCCAGTCTGAAATGGTGGAGTTCACTTTGAGAGTTCTTTCCTGCTGATAGTCATGAGACCTAACACTTAATGTACTATCCTTGGGGCTGGGCATCCCAGGGTGGGCAGGTCATAGTATCTCATCCTCCATTCAACCCATATTCCCTTGCTTATTGCACACTCCTTACCAAACTGGATATTTCAAAGCAATATGTTTATAATTAGGATATAATCTATAAGCCAGCCCCATGGAGAATGTATCTAGTTTTGTGCTTTTGCACAACAGCTCTGAAGTTATGGAAATGTTCCCCAGCCTTGCCTGTGGCTTTAGCTCCTGCATTAGCCCCATTAATTTGCCAGCTATCCTCTGTGCTGGCCCCATCTTGTGGGCGACCTGGCTGCCTCAGATCCAAGCCACATTTTTAACATTGTTCCCATGAATTCTGAATTACTTTCTTATACTCTTTCCTTATTTATATAACAACCATGATCGCTCCATGCCTGTAACTTGACTGTGCATGTCTATATACTTATTTTTAAGGTGGACTGGCTAGAATTACCAAGAGGAAGAAGCACATAGTTTATATAAGAACAAATCACCTTTGTAATAAAATTAACAAAAGTATATATTGTAATCACTGACAAATTTCCAGGATTTTCAAGGCCTCTATGATGAAATTCACTGTCATCATTATTTGGACATTGCAATGAATAGAGAGAACATCTGGGAAAACTCTAAAATCAAAGAATCTGTTATTCATAATTCCGAGCTTTCCCTTTCCACAATAGCAGAGCTTTGGATTTGACCTTTGTTCTTATTTGTCTTCTATAAGATTATGCCCAAACACTGAAACCTACAATTTCTCAAACAAGGGAACTTGCATCAGCAAATAATACTTATGAGCAGCCAAACTTTCTGCTGCACACAAATGAATAGAGAGGCACCAAGAATGTTGACATTCAGCATTCATTATCAAGTTTTAATAAATTTCAGGTTATTGAGGAAATGATCTGAGGTGATGAGGCTGCAGGTTTAGCTCAACAGAGTATTTCTAAATATCTACCTTTCTCTGCAATAACTGAAATTATATAAATATTCATTGATCATCTGTACAGAAAATATTCCGGAATATTTTTTAGGGTGAAAAGGATGAAATTTGGATTGAGATTTTGGTAACTGAGTGTAGATGAATGCATCATAGGCCCAAGCATCCTTATTTTTAAGGTGGACTGGCTAGAATTACCAAGAGGAAGAAGCACATAGTTTATATAAGAACAAATCACCTTTGTAATAAAATTACAAGTGAATTTACAAGTGAAGCAGGATGTGAAGACATTTTGCATACAGTTTTTCCTAACTTGATTAGCTTTCAGTCCTGGGGATATTTGACCAATGGGCCAAATTCTGTCAAGGCTGGTTTAAACTGGCAAAGAAAATATGGCCCCAGTTTGTTAGTGAGCCTGCAACTATTCCTGTGGGTCTAGTACCAGATTTGAATATATCGAGGACTCAATTTACCAAACTATAACCATTTATATACTATTGCTCTTCCTTTTTTTCGCAAAAATTTCCCCTTCTGTATCACTTCTGTTTGTATTTACTTAATATTTTTAAATCAATTCATATTTTTATTTGAACTAGTTTTGCAAGGGTACTTTATGTCGTTTTCATGAGTGGAAATTCATGATAACCCTGTGCCATAACGAGAAGGTGACTATAAGCTAAACTTAAAGGAAACAGAACAATGTTATTAAATTTTAGCTGGATAATGATGCTTAACAAAGGCTTGTAGCCTGAAGTGCACCTTAGTGTGTTACAAGGGAGAAAACAAGTTTTAGAGAGCTATTTAAGACACACTGGCAGTGAACTGAGACTTTCCTCCTTGGAGTAATCAAGACTAAATGATAACTGGAAAATACTTGTCTAACATGTAACTTAATATTAGCCAAAATTATCTCCACTGGTAAGAGTGCCACACTATAAGATAATGAGAAACACTTATTTATACTGACCCACTGGCTGCTGCCTCACATAGGATTGTGTTCAGTTGCATGTAGCCATTATTCAACTCTTGTGGCTTAATCAAATAGGTGTTTTTATTTGTTCTCACATCAGTTGAAATCTGGAGATAGAGTGTAGGGATGGGGCAGGTGCGTGAGAAGGTGGTCCATGACCCAGCTTCCTTCTAGCTCTCTGCTCCTCCACCTAAGCCTCCACAGAGAAACACAAGTAAAAGGTGAAAGGCAAAGAGCAGCCTGCCAAGCCTTCCTTTCTAACATGAAAAATTTCATAGCTTATTCTTCAGGTGATTTCCATCTCATTGGTCAGAATACAAGGGCTTTGTGGCAAGTAAGTCTTTTTCTGCACATTTTCTCTCTGAACAAGGCTAGGGAACTACTAATAAAGATGAAGGGATAAAGCAGTATCTGACAACAACCATACCAAACTTTTCTCCCTGGAATCACAAATTATTATCCTTGATACATCTTACTACTTAGAGAAATTTGTACCAGTTGGTATTCAGGGTCACAGGACAATACCATCAGTGACCCCATACTATTGCTGGATACCATCACACAAGAATGGATCTACCTAGGTGGCAATGGAAGCTACTCAGAAACTTGAGTTTAATATGCCCTGGGTATATTACAACCCAGGTTTGTCGCAACCCACAAGTAGTTCAGTGGCCCTTTTCTGCATGCCCTGATTTCTTCCTTTTCTGACTTTCTCATATCTACATTATCATTCAAGCACACATGACAATTCTATCTAAAATATATCAGTGATATCAACAAAAGTGGAGTGTGTTTTGGTAATCTTACTAAATGTACGTCTTAGTAAATGTCTCAGCTCTTTATAGTGTTGGCTGGTTTGTTCAGACATAGAGACCAGATACATATACACACGTGATATGTGTGTGTGTGTGTGTGTGTGTGTGTATAGGCAGTTACATATTTTCCTTAATTATATATATACATTTTTCTCTTTTGTCAATATATTTTCTCCCCTGATACTTTGTGGTCATTCATCTAACTGCATTCTGGGATCATCTGCTTACATGAGTGATTTATCTCACTCAAATGCACAGAAAAATATCCCCTCCAAAGCAGTTTGAATACCTTAGGGAAAAAAAAGAAAATACAGTTCAGAAAAATTTTCGTTCCCAGGAGTCTAAAGTTTTAGAAACCTCTCCTATGTTTTCCATTTTTCTGTAAAATCTAAGGCTTAATGTGAATAATCATTGTGGTTACATTTTATCCAGAGAGATTATATATCTGTCAAGAAACTAAATCCCCAAGTCTACTGTAGTTGAATGAAATGCAGCAGAAAAACAATTTATTTGATAAATCAAGATTTCCCATTTTTGTCTAAACTACCCAGAACATCTATGTAGAAGTGAGTTTTAAAAATTACCATTTGCCTAATGTTTGCCCCCAGTCTTTACTTTGTTGGACTATATCTGACTTAATGTTAGTAAAATTGGTATTTTTGTTATGCTTGACAGATTTAAAAGTATTTAACCTTACATAATCTAATTTGATTCTAAATTTTATAAAGTTAGTGGAAAGTATATTATCATCTACATTTTATAGATAAAATTGAAAGTGTTTTAAGTGTCAGGTGTAGAGTCTGCATTTAGTTCTATGCTTCAGCGATTTGCCAGACCATTGGGAAACATTTCTTTTTCCTTAATAAAAGGCAGTCTGAATTGTTATATATATTGACAATGAGCATAAGGTACCAGGACTAGACATTTCACTGATACAGTTTCTGTGTACAATGGATAAATCTGCCATGTTCCAGATTGAGGACAAGTACCTCTCTTTACTAATCTGGGAGATAAGGTTTGAAAGAATGAAGTGTGGTAGAAGGAGGAGGAGCAAAAATTATTTATTTTTTTCCTTCATGGTTTATAACTTTGGGCATCTTATTTAAGCAGATCTTTTCCCACCCTGAAATCTTAAAGATATGCTTCTATATTTTTCTAAGAATTTTCCAGTTTTGTTGGAAATTATTCTTTTATGTTCTTTAAATTACTTGGTATTTATTTTTATGAATGATGTAAGGTAGGGATCATTCCCCCCCCAATAATCCAAGTAATGGTCTTGGATTATTTATCGATGTGTCAATCTTCTCTCCACTAACATGTAATGCTACCTTAGTCATTTGTTATTTTTGTATGCATGTGTATTTTGTATGCATGCATTTGTTTGTTTGCATGCCTGTGGATCAGCCAGGAGACCAGTGTGGCTAGAGCAATTAACATGACATTGGTCCAGATGTAAAAGTTTCCACCAGTGATACACTCTATTAATTTTCAGACTTTATAATACGTCTTTATAATTTGATAAAGTACCCAATATTTAGGGGTTGGAGGCATCAGAGGAAATGAGCAGTGTGAGATTTGGTTGAATTACAAAGTGAAAGAATGATGATCTAAACATGAGTGGTAGAAAATAAGCTCACCTGAAGTACCACACTAATGTACTAGTCTTCTAAGCTTTTGTTTTTGTCCCCTTCACAATCTGTTTTATTCTCATCAGTCGCAGTCAAACCATGAAAATTAAGCCAGATCATGTAACTCCTCTCATCAGATTCTCCAATGACTTCCCAGCTCATTTGAACTAAATCCAAAATCCTTAACATTCAGACCTACACAGAATTACAAGAGTAATTCTGACCTCACCACTTATCACTCTCCACTTTTGACAATCTGCTTCAACTCTGCTGGCCTCATTTCAGTTCCTCAAACCTGATAGCCATAGTTCAGCTGTAGGGCCTTTGCACATGTTCTGCCTGGAAACCTTCTCTGCCAGATGGTTGCTGTCATCCTTCATTTTATTCTTATCCCTGTTAAAAAGGCACCTCACTAAAGAGTCTTTGGACTACAGAGCACTTTCCCACCATCGATGTTTAACCCATTACTGTGCTTTATTTTTTTCATAGCACTTCCTACTCCTAGAAATGTCACATATTGATTTTCTTACTGTCTGGTCTTCCTCCCTTCACAACATTTATATGCCCCACTTCAGCAAGGCCCTCATCTCTTCATGCACTGCTGTATCCCAGAAAGTTAAAACAACACCTTCACTGCAAGCACATCACTCAATGTAATTTAAATAGAGAAAGTGCCATTTACCTTTAAGCCAGTTCAGGACTCATGGAGAAATTCCAGCAAAAATCATGAACTTTGGGGTCACATAGAACAGGAATTTGAAACCCTACTCGAAGACTTATTAAATGTGTCCTGACTTACTTTAAGCCTTGAAGACTGATCATCAAAGGGATTAAATAACTTGTTCAAAGCCTATCAGATAGAAGAGCAGATTCCCATTTAAGATTTTGCCTGACACTTTCCACTGTGCTAAGTGTTTTCAACACAGTAACACTAAGGGACTAATAAAGTATTTAGCATCTCTGCTCTGATAACTGGAATAAGTTGAACCAGACAATGGTATTAAAACCAATGACAAAGGTCTGGTACCACCAGTAAGCGAGAGAACAGTGACTTGGTTTTTAAAAGGGCAGCACTCAAAATGCAACTGTAAGATTTTTTGTTTCTTTAAGCCCTGTATTCTGCACTATTTCATAGGAAGAAAGTGACACTTGTATATTTTTTATTACCTAAAAACAAATCTGTTTCCATTTATAAAAGCAAACTAGGAATAATAGTAAATGAGGCAATCTGTTTTTCTCAGTTGTCTGTGCAGAAAGCATTTGTAAGACATAAAAGAGCATTCAATGGAGTTTTGGGGAGTTGGTCACAGGGGAATTTCTATATGTTCTTTCCCAAGAGACCTCATGGAATCGCAATAAATCAGTAAATCTGTCACGATCTGGCCTTCTTTGCAGACTTCCTAGATTTGTTCCTAGAATAGCTCCTTCTCCTGGGAAGTACTTATTTTTAACCTCCCAAAACTCATGTACATTATTTCTTTAGATGTATTGCCATATTTGCTCTGGTTATGTGCTAGTTTTCCTGGCCAGGAGTGATGATGACAATGATGATAGTAGCAACAATAATAACACTAAATGAAGAAAAAGCACTTTACATCTATTGCTACTAATGTAGCCTCAGAACAACATGATAAAGTACTATTACTTTAATCTCCATTTTAGAGATGAGGAAACAGAGGCACAAGTAGATTAACTAAGTTTCCCAGGTGCACACAACCAGAAGGAATGGGGCCTGAACTCATACCAGGCAGCCTACCACTGGTGCCTGTGCTCTTAACCACAAAGCTGGGCTGTTGCATGTAGGTGGCTGTATATCTCTGATGGGGTCTGATCTGATCTGTGTTAATTTTGCTGTTTCGGTGCCCAGAGAGGAATCTCATTTCCCTACTTCCGAGTTATGAAGAGGCTAGGCGGAGGCACAATATCACACATGTGCCATGAAAATGACCACATTTTCAGAAGCATGTAGTGGGGGCATGTGATGTATTAATGGATGTTTGCATCAATTGCAGGGTTAAAAGATCATTTAGAACTCTGCATGATTGCTTAGAAGCATGAAATGTGGGGATATTTTGGAAATTGTGCTGGTTTGTGGAAAAAGGCATGAGAGTGTTTGAGTTTTGAAAGTTTCTGTCTATATGTATGGAGAGAGAGCAAGACAGAGACAGACACAGAGACAGAGCAGAGACAGAGAAAGTCCATACCCAAAGTAAATCTATCTGCCGTCCTTCAGCTGCCCTAAAAATCTGGCAGCTGATCCCAGTTAAAGGCAAAAATACCTTAGGAGGATAAAGGAAACTTTCTAGTATGCACCCAGAAATCTCAGCATTTTTGAGTGATAGAGGGAACTTTATTTATATGGTGGAATTGGGGCCTGTCCCCCAATAATACCAATGTAAAAACTTTGTACCATATTTTTTAGTGAAGTTTCATTTTAGTATTTCTTATACTTTGTTTTTCCCCTAGGGAAAGAAAAAAGGAGAAAAAAAATGAAGGGCACCTTTTATTCCTATAGTATCCTAACACAATTTCCCTATTAAGTTATGTGGAATTGAAATTATATTTGCCCAAAGAAAATTGAAGAAAATGCAAAACTCATTACAAAGAATGGGGCTATTAAAAATTGAAATAATGATACTAACCTGGAATTGCAGAAACCACGAACCTCATAATCATTAATTTCCTGTGTTTCAGATGGTATGTGTTATTGCCTTTCTGAGGCAGAGCCTCATAAGACACAATGATGGAGCTGTCTGATTAGTCTTTTCTGAATGGTTTACATGTAAACCTCTTCATTCAGTTTATGGCTATTGTTACTGTTTATAGAACCCATTCTTCTCTCCTCTTTGGCTGTAGGGTTTTGTTTTTGTTTTTTTGTTTTTTTACCCTAAAACCCATTGTGTTAAACATATTCTTAATTGCTACTTGCCATGTTGATCTTTTTGTTGTTTTCAAGTATTTCCATCAATGGACAGGTTTTTGTATTGTTTTGTTTTGTTTTGTTTTGTTATGGAAAAAGTGCCTGAACTATAATTATGGGGAAGGTTAGAACATTTTCTTTTAAATAAAACTGTTTCTGTTACACAATCTTTCAACTTCTCACCCGTAAATAAAAATGTATTAATGTATAATGTATCACACTAGTTCATGGTGGGTTTAGGAATATACTGACTTTCTTTATCAAATATGAGCCTCTGAATCATGTATAAGTAATATTCCTCAGATCCTCCGTAGCGCTGAATTTTCAAAGTTGTAATTAAAGGTTCATATAATTGTCTTTTATCAAAGGTAATTTTAAGGGATGACTTAATATTACAAGTTTTTAAGGCTTTATTTTCAAAGGGAGAGGAGCAGGGAGGAAATGAGAAAGAGAGCCTTTGCTTTCAAGGCAAAGGGATCTACTTCATGTGAAATCATCAGTCTCAAAAAGCGAAACACTCAATGCACACTCTGTTACAATTACGGGGTCCCCTGACTCGTCCTGCCCCCTTGGAAGGATAGCCACATTCCCACTAATTCACCTGCCACAGGACCATTTCAGCTTCCAGGCCTGCATATATGCCACTCCCCAATTTGTCATCTATTCACTTGCATTGTTAGGTTTTGTACAGTTTGAAATACACATCAATTTAATCCTTGTATTACTGTGCAAATGCACACTCAGTGGGACTCTTTACATGAATAATGCTTGGTACTCAGCAGTAGCATCTACATCCAAGATATTTCCATTCTATCTTAAATAACCTCTGTACACATGAAGAAATGACTCTCTTCCCACTGTTCCAGCCATCCTTTCTGTTTTGAGTCTATGAGTTCACATACTGTAGTTTCCGCATATAGGTGTATGCGTTTTCGTTTGTGTTTTCTTTCAAAAAGCATATTACTTATTCAAGGTGCATCCATTTTGTAGCACCTTGTAAAATTTATGATCTTTTATGTCTGAATAGTTTTCCATTTTGTGCATGGGTCAATTTTATTTATCTTCTCTTCACTTGATGGACTTTTGGGTGGTTTCTCCATGGCTACCATGAATACTGCTGTCGTGGACATTTGGTGCACAATTTCTGTCTCTTACTATAATGCGGATACATGTCATTCTGCATTTGACAATCGCATAAAATCCTAAGGCACATAGAAGGTCTTTCAATAAAGCCTGTGAACTTGATTTCAGAAGTATCGATGTCCTTTCATGAATTGTGACATATGTAATAGGCTCACGTAAGATGTTTTGAATGCGGGAAAGTGGAGGCTGGTATATTAGGACTTGCTGTATTATCAGCTCATATTTTATATTAATCAAATCCTGTTCTCAGTCATGTCTACTAATTTCAAAAAATCTGGAATCAGTGTTTCACAGGGAGATCTATATTTATCTTGTTCAAAAGGTAGCTAATGGGCATACATTACAGTACTACATACTTTTGTACTATTCAACATGGATCCTGTGTTAACATAGAAATCCTTCTTAATTTCTGTAGTTATTGTACTATGATTGACTTTATGAATTTAACTTTGTAGCCATGAAATCACTGAAAAACCTGCCTCAGCATTTTATACTGTTCTGGTAGTATAGGATAATGAATGAAAAGAATTTTTCTTAATCAACTTAATGAGTAAATTTCTACAGTACCTTCCTCTGGTTCAGGAAGAGTGTACACACTGATGCACAAACAAATGCAGTCTCTTTTCCTTATGGATGTTGTTGTCCCGGGCGGCACATCTTCTTCTTCATTTCCACAGCAATTTCCTGGGAAATGCAGAGAAATAGAGAGTAAGGTTGGCATCTTGCTGGAAGAAGACCACAGAACAATTTGTTATGTTTTACTCATAGTTCGACCTTCCAATCTCCCTGCTCACCAGCTGCCCGACAAATCTCATGCGTCAAAAATGGTCTTATAATCAATCTGGTGCATTACTTTGATTCAGGGATGTTAAACCAAATTTGTGTTTGACAGATAATGCCACTTGTTAATTGTATGTTATTATTTTGATATATTGTTGGATTCAACTTGCACATTTTAAAAATAATTTATGTGTCTATATCCATAACAGACAATGCTCTGTAGCTTACTTGTGATTTCTTTTTCTTGATCTGTTTCCTGGGTAATAACTGGCCTCAAAAAATGTCTTGGTAAATGAATTTGTCAATTTCCCAGTGGTTTCCCTGTTTTGGAAGTATTTGTAAAGTATTGGTATTTTAAATTATTTTAATTAAATGTTTCATAAATTGAAGTGGAAATCCACATGCGTCTGGGCATTTGGTTGTGTGCAGAAAAATATCTCTTAACTCTCTTTAGTATAGTTCTATTCATATTTATATTCCTTCTTGACTTTAGTTAGACAATGTGTATTTATATAGGAATTGAATTCTAGTTGGTAGCATTCATGTTGTTATATTTTTACCAGTTGTGATGGAATAATAAGGAATAGTGAAGTAGAAAAATAAGTTTTTGGGGCAACTATAATACCAATTTCATAGATCCCTCTGTTGTAGGAAAGAGTGTTACTACACTCCTAGACTTACTACTCATCTCTATTGTATGGGAGAGATATAATACATAATCCAAACAAATAAGGAACTGTGCCACTTGATTTTGGGCTTTATCAATACCATGGAATAATCCTAATTTTTCTCTTGCATGAATATTGGAGGACATAATAAGTTTTTATAAGAACATTTAAATGACATATAGAATAGCATCGAGATATGAAATATTCATGAAAGAGAGTCGTTAACATTACATATCCAAAGTTAGGCAATATTCAAACAATATCCACATATAGATATAGTTTCACAGAATTTAATGTATAAAAAATAATTCATGTAAAACAGACACTAAGACATTTAAATTATATTAAGTGATGATAAAGTTATCATAGTAATAATGTGATATATATACATATATATCAAACAAATAAACACTTTCTAAGTGCCAAATAACTGTATTATAAAGTTTTTACAGTTCAAGTCACAAATTTGAAGTATTGTTCATGACTAAGAGAAGATGTCACAGACACACATGCCAGAGAATATTAATTTAATTGGCACATTTTAAGGCCTAAAAAATCATAAAATATATGAAAGCAGAAATCTCACATGTCATATTCTCTGGGCTCTGTGAAATTACGATAGATACTGTCAATTTAAATGTAATCAAAAATTAGTATCAAACTAAATGCATATCTTAATTAAGACATTTTGCATAATTACGACATAGAAAATCCAAACTGAGATTACTTCTACAAAGACTTGGAAGTAAGAATAAAGCATAGCAGGTGGAGGAAAGGACTTGAATTCACAAAACTAAGCTCTACCAAGAGTAACTCAATTTTCCAGAAAAACAGTAATGCATTGTGATGCACAGACTTCATTAATAGTCACAGATCATCCCACCAGAAATTTGTACAAAATGAAGGTATTTTCAAATATGATCAAATAATCATTTTCTACAAACAATATTGTGATATGGCAACTTTGAAGATAAAAGAAATGTTTGAAATTCATAACAGATAAAATTTTATAAGATACTGTTGTCTGCCCCTATACACACACACACACACACACACACACACATATTGATATATTTTCCTCATGTGTACAATGTGGATTTCGTGGCTTTAATTTTTAAAAAGTGTGCAATTTCCAAAACTCCTTTCATGCTATTTTAAATAACTAAAATTACTCAAAATTAAAGGAATTGTTGGGAGTAGCTAAGGTGTCATAAAGTAACGGGACCCTGGGCTTTCTTCATACCTAAAACACAGCTATATTGAGATCAGATCACTTGGAACACCCTGGAAATCAATCTGCAGAGTGGGAAAAGGATCTCCACAGTTGGAGGTAGACAGTGTAGAGGGTGGGATGCTTAATTCAACATAAAATCAAAGCACACCTAGGTAAAGCTCCAAACACTACCCATGCAAGCAAAGAGATATTCTGAAAACGATGGACCAATGGGAAAGAGCAGCTAAAACACAACAATATAGTGCATACTGCATACACCAGAAACACTTTCTGAAATTACAGGCCCTAGACAGTGTATGGTCCCTTTTGAATATAGTAGTACTTTCAGGTGCAGGAAATATAACAGGCTTTAAAACATGCAAAACACAGAAATTTAAGTAAGATAGAGGAAATTTCCCCAAATCAAAGTCCAAGAAGAAATCACATCCAGGGTCTTGCTCAAAACAGATGTCTGAATAAGAATTTTGAAGAAAGGGTCATAAGACTAATAGCTGGACTTGGAAAAAGATGCCAGAGAAAACACGACTGCATAGATCAAAGACCTAAAAACTAGTTGGGCTGAAATAAGAAATGGTATAACTGACTTTCAGTACTGATTGGATACAGTCACAACGAGGATTGAAGAAGCAGAGGAGAGAATATGTGATATAGAAGATAAAACTATGGAAAATAATTAAGCTGAAAAAGAAAGAGGTAGAGGAAAATACAAGATCATAAGGGGAAACTTTGAGAAATAAGTGATTCTATTAAATGAAACCATATCTGTATCATAGGAGTCCCAGAAGAAGATTAGGGAAATGGAGCAGAAGTTTTATTTGAGCAATTTATAGCTGTAAACTTACCTAATCTGGGGAAGTAAACAGACATTCAAGAGCAAAGGCACAGAGAACTTCCCTCAAAATCGACAAAAGTAGGTCAACACCATGAAATACCATAGTGAAACTTGCAAAATACAAAGATAAAGAGAGAATCTTGAAAGCAGCTAGGGACAAAATGTACTTAACCTGCAAGGGTATACACATAATATTAGATTTCTCTCTGAGTGGAGAAAAAATTTATAAACAAAGCAAAAAAGACTACACAGGACCAGGATATATCACCAGAAACAACCAACTCTACAGGTAACACAATGATGCCAAATTCATATCTTTAAGTAATCACTCTGAATGTAAATGGATTAAATGTTCCAATAAGAAGACATAGGGTATCAGAATGGAAAAAAAGGTCCATCTGTATCATGCCAACAAGAAATTAACTTTCAGTGTGAAAAGAACTTCAGATTGAAAATGAGATGGTTGAGAACCATCTTTTATGCTAACGCATGTCAAAAACCGCCAGAGTAGTCCAACTTATAACAGGCTAGATTTTAAAAAATGTAACAAGAGAAGGGTTTTATATCATAATTAAGGAGTCTGTCTTTCACGATCTCACAGTTGTAAATATTTATGCTCCCAACTTTAAAACACCAAAATATATAAATCAATTAATAGCCAAAAATAAACTCATTGATAATAATCCCATAATAGTAGGGGATTTTAATACTCCACTTGTACCAATGGACAGATCATCTAAGCAGAAGATCAACAAGGAAACAATGGGCCTGAATGACATACAGGACCAGATGGACTTAATAGATATATTCAGAACATAGCCTAAAGTGACAGAATATACATTGTTTTCAATTATACATGGGACATTCTCCAGACGGGATCACATGGTGGATCATAAATCAGCCTTCAACAAGTACAAAAAGATAAAGATCATATGCATATTTTCAGAGGACAACACTATGAAACTTGAAATCAACTCCAAGAAAAAAAAAATAAGAAAGCTCTCCAATGCATGGAGGTTAAAGAACACACTACTAAAGAATGAATGGGTTGGTGGAGGAAGCCAACATGGCGGAGAAGTAGGAGGATCCATACCTCCCGCATCTCACAAAGAAGTGACGAGGCCAAAGGACTTTGAACCTCAGAGTCTGGGAGCAAAAGAGTCTGAATCTACCAGGAATATAATGGATCAATTGGAGAAAAGATAGGTGGGGGATTGCAAACTGGGGGAGATAATACAGGCAATTTAGGCATGGAGGGGAGGGACCCATTTCTGCAGAGAGACACAGGGAAGAGAAAGAGCCGCTAGGGAAGTGTACGACCATATGTGGACAGGAGAAAGACCTCGGACTGGGAGTGAGAGGGATCCTATCTCTAACTGTGGGGCTTTCTTCCCACCGAGGCCGGATCCCTGTTCCTGCACCTGGGGAGGAGGGGAACCAGTCCTGGGTTAGGTGGTAGGTTGTGAGTCCACAGTTGGAGAAAGCAGTCCCCTCCCTGGAGGTCTGCACGATAGTACAAAGCCTGCCTGTGCCTGCCACCCCGGGGTTCAGTGGCTGGGCATAGTCTGCAGTAGGAGAAAGGGGCTCCCTCCCTGAAGTGCTGTGCGAAAAGACAAAGCCTGCCTGTGTCTGCCTGTGTCCACCACCCCTGGGGTTCAGTAGCGTGTTCTGTGGCACAGTCTGCAGTAGGTGAAGGTGGTCCTCCCTGAAGTGTGGCAGCACAAAGCCAGTCGGGGCCACATATCGGGACACACTGAGAGGTGCTTCCCCAGTGCCAGAACACATGGAATGAGACGTTGAATCCTGGGCAAGTGCAGGGTCAGGGAAGTTGGAAGAGCTAGAAGGACTGCCCCACCTGCTCCCAGGGCACAGTGAGGACGACTCAAACAGAGTCACCAGGTCCAGTTCCACGGAGATTACACTGGGGGATAACCATTTCCCCACCACCACCACCAAGGCAGGGCCTCAGGGATCACTCCTGGGGCCCATAGTGGAGGTGGGTCCAGACTGCTCCAAACCACTCCCCTTGGAACTGGGTAACTGCATATATACCTGAGCTGGACAGACCCTGCTGACAGCTCCCCAGTCCAGCATTACAGCATTGCCTGGATTAACTCTAGGTCAATTCTGGATATATAAATATATTCACCCACCACCACCATTTCTCCTTATCTTTTCCTTACCCTAGACTGGTTACTCTGGTTATTGGCTTGTCTAAACAGACATATTTAATCCATTGTCTTGATACATGTTCTACACATCCTTCTTTACACTCCTTTCTCTCTCTCTGGAATAATCAAGCCATATAGTTTCTCTGGGTAACTTTATCTTCCTTTCTTTTCCCCTGCCTCCTTCTTTGTTTTTCTTTCTCACTCTCTGGGTTAAGCTTTTTAGTCTCTCAGCCTAGTCAGTTTTTATTTTTTCTTTTCCCCAAGATCCTGTATTTGTCTCTTTGTATGTGCTCTTCCATCAGCCTTGCCACCACCCTGTTCTTTACTTGTAGTTGGTGTTTTAGGATTTTTTGTTTTTAGTTTTTTTCGTTTTTGTTTATTTGTGTTATTTGTTTGTTTATGTGTTTTTGACTCCTGTTTGTCTGTCTGTTTGTTTTCATTTACAGGGCTACTCCAAGGAACAAATCAAAGTGCATCTGGTGGAGGGTCCAAAATATCACTACAAGTAAGGTAATAAAATAACCAAAGTCATAACAACAGAGAAGCAAGTAACAATCTACAAAGAACACCTCCTGAAGGGCCAGGCCCTGGACAGTGTATGACCCCCTCCCACCCCAACCCCCATGATATAGCAGTGCTCTCAGGTGCAGAGCACACAACAAGCTTTTAAAATACATAAGGGACAGAAAACTGAGCAGATGACAAAACTGAAGAATTCTCCTCAAAAGAAATTCTATGAAGTAGCAACAGTTAACAAATTGATCAAAACCAACTTAAGCAATATAACTGACAAGAATTTAGAATAATAGTTATAAAATTAATTTCTAGGCTTGAAGAAAGCATAGAGGACAGCAGAGAATCTATTGCTACAGAGATCAAGGGACTAAAAACCAGTCATGATATATTATAAATGCTATAAATGAGGTACAAAATAAAATGGAGGTGGCCACAGTGTGAATTAAAGAGGCAGAGGGGAGAATAGGTGAATTAGAGGATAAAAATATGGAAAAAGAGGAAGCTGAGAAAAAGAGAGATAAAAAAATCCAGGAGTATGAAGGGGGAATTATGGAACTAAGTGATGCAATCAAATGGAACAATATCCATATCATAGGAATGAAGAGAGACAGAGAAAGGGGTTGAAGGTGTACTTGAACAAATCATAGCTGAGAACTTCCCTTATAAAGAGAGAATTCTGAAAGCATCCAGGGATAAACAGGCCTTAACATACAAAGGGAGACACATAAGGATAGTAGCAGACCTCTCTACTGAAACTTGGCAGGCCAGAAAGGAATGGCAGGAAATCTTCAATGTGATGAACAAGAAAAAATATTCAGCCAAGAATCTTTATGCAGCAAGTTGTCATTCAGAACAGAAGGAGACATAAAGGTTTTCTGAAACAATCAAAAACTGAAGGAATTCATCACCACTAAACCAGCCCTACAAGAGATTCTAAGGGGGATTCTGTGAGTGAAATGTTGCAAGGACCACAATGTACCAGAGACATCACTACAAGCATGAAACCTACAGACATCACGATGACTATAAACCCATATCTTTTTATAATAATGCTGAATGTAAATGGACTAAATGTTCCAATCAAAAGATGTAGCATATCAGAATGGATAAAAAATATAAAAAATAATAAAAAAAGACCTATCTAGTTTCTCTCTACAAGAGACTCCTTTTAGACCCGAGGTCACCTTCATACTGAAAGAGAGGGAATGGAGAACTGTCTATCATGCTACTGGAAATCAAAAGAAAGCTGGAGTAGCCATACTTATATCAAACACACTAGACTTTAAATTAAAAGCTGTAACAAAAGATGAAGAAGGGCGTTATATAATAATTACAGGGTCTATCTATCAGGAAGAGCTAACAATTATAAATGTCTATGTGCCAAATACAGGATCCCCCAAATGTATAAAACAATTACTCACAAACATAAGCAACCTTATAAGAATGTGGTAATTGCAGAGTACTTAAATAATCCACTTATTAAAAGGATAGATCATATATGATAGATCATCTGAGAGAATCAGTAAAGAAACAATGGGCCAGAATGATACATTGGGGCAGATGGACTGGAGAGATATATTTAGAACTCTGCATCCCAAAGCAACAGAATATACTTTCTTCTTGAGTGCACATGGAACATTCACCAAAATAGATCACATACTGTGTCACAAAACAGCCCTTTGAAATATAAAAGAATTGATATACCATGCACACTTTCAGATCACAGTGCTTTGAAACTTGAAATCAACCACAGGAAAAAGTCTGGAAAATCTCCAAAAGCATGGAGGTTAAAGAACACCCTACTAATGAATGAGTGGGTCAACCAGGCAATTAGAGAAGAAATTAAAAAATATATGGAAACAAACGAAAATGAAAATACAACAATCCAAACGCTTTGGGACGCAGCGAAGGCAGTCCTGAGAGGAAAATACATTGAAATCCAGGCCTATCTCAAGAAACAAGAAAAATCCCAAATACAAAATCTAACAGCACACCTAAAGGAACTAGAAGCAGAACAGCAAAGACACCCCAAACCCAGCAGAAGAAGAGAAGTAATAAAGATCAGAAAAGAAATAAACAATATAGAATCCAAAACAAACAAAAAACAAACAAGAAAAAAAAAACAAACACAGTTGAGCAATGAATGAAACCAAGAGTTGTGTTTTTGAAAAAATAAACAAAATTGATAAACTTCTACCCAGGCTTCTCAAAAAGAAAAGGGAGATGACCCAAATAAATAAAATCATGAATGAAAATGGAATTATTACAACAAATCCCTCAGAAATACAGACAATTATCAGGGAATACTATGAAAAATTATAGGCCAAAAAATGGACGACCTGGAAGAAATGGACAAATCCTGAAACTCCTACACACTTCCAAAACTCAAGCAAGAAGAAATAGAAAATGTGAACAGACCCAGAAGTAGTGAAGAAATTGAATCAGTTATCAAAAATCTCCCAAATAATAAAAGTTCTGGACCAGGTGGCTTCTCTGGGGAATTCTTCCAGACATTTAAAGCAGAAATAATACCTATCTTTCTCAAGCTGTGGCAAAAAAAAAAAAAAGAAAGAAAGAAAAAGAAGGAAAACTTCCAGGCTCATTCTATGAAGCCAGCATTACTTTGATTCCCAAACCTGACAGAGACCCAGCAAAAAAAGAGAACTACAGGCCAATATACCCGATGAATATGAATGCAAAAATTCTCAAAAAGATACTAGCAAATCGAATTCAACAACATATAAAAAGAATTATTCACCATGATCAAGTGGGATTCATTCTTGACCTGCAGGGTTGGTTCAATATTTGCAAATCAATCAACGTGATACATCACATTAATAAAAGAAAAGATAAGAACCATATGATCTTATCAATAGATGCAGAAAAAAAACATTTGACAAAATAAACATCATTTCTTAGTAACAACCCTCGAGATATTTGGTATAGAAAGAACATACTTAAAATCATAGAAGTCATTTATGAAAAGACCACAGCTAATATTATCCTCAATGGGGAAAAACTGACAGTTTTCCTCCTTAGATCAGGAACACTACAGGGATGTCCATTCTCACTGCTGTTGTTTAACATAGTGTTGGAAACCTTAGAATCAGCAATAAGACAACAAAATGAAATAAAAGCCATCAAAATTGGCAAAGATGAAGTCAAACTTTCACTACTTGCAGACAACATGATATTCTGCATGGAAAATCCACCACACTCCACCAAAAGTGTGCTAGAACTAATACATGAATTCAGCTAAATTGCAGGGTACAAAATCAATGTAGAGAAATTGGTTGCATTTTTATATACCAATAATGAAGCAACAGAAAGAGAAATAAAGAATGTGATCCCATTCACAATTGCACCAAGAACGTTAAAATACCTGGTAATAAACCTAGCCAAAGATGTAAAATATCTGTATGCTGACAACTATAGAAAGGTTATGAAGGAAATTGAAGAAGATACAAAGAAATGGAAAAATATTCCATTCTTATGGATTGCAAGAAGAAATATTATTAAAATGTCAATACTACCCAAAACAATCTACACATTCAATGCAATCCCAATCAAAATTGAACCAGCATTCATCTCACAGCTAGAACAAGCAATCCTAAGATTTGTATGGAACCACAAAAGACCCAAATAGCCAAAGTAATATTGAAGAAGAAAACCAAAGCGGGAAGCATCACATTCCCAGACCTTAGCCTCTGCAACCAAGCTGTAATCAAGACAGTATAGTATTGGCATAAAAACAGACACATAGACTAATTGAATAGGATAGAAAACCAAGAATTGGACCCACAAATGTATGGCCAACTAATTTTTGACAAAGCAGGAAAGAGTATCCAATGGAAATAAAGACAGTCTCTTTAAAAAATGGTGCTGGAAGAACTGGACAGCAACATGCAGAAGAATGAAACTAGACCACATTCTTACACCATTCACAAAAATAAACTCAAAGTGGATGAAGGATGTGAATTTGAGACAGGAAACCATCAAAACCCTAGAAGAGAGAGCAGGAAAAAACCTCTGTGACTTCAGCTGCAGCAATTTCTTAATCGACACCTCTCCAAAGGCAAGGGAATTAAAAGCAAAAATGAACTATTCAGACCTCCCCGAGATAAAAAGTTTCTGCACTGCAAAAGAAACAATCAAGAAAAATAAAGGGCAACCGATGGAATGGGAAAAGATATTTTCAAATGGCATCAGATAAAGGACTAGTATCCAAAATCTGTAAAGAACTCACCAAATCCACACACGAAAAACAAATAATCCAGTGAAGAAATGGGCAGAAGACATGAATAGACAATTCTCTAAAGTAGACATCCAGATGGCCAAAGGACACATGAAAAGATGTTCAACGTCACTCCTCATAAGGGAAATACAAATCAAAACCACACTGAGATATGACCTCATGCCAGTCAGAGTGGCTCACATTAACAAATTGGAGACTATAGATGCTGGAGAGTATGTGGAGAAACGGGAACCTTCTTGCACTGTTGGTGGAAATGCAAACTGGAGGAGCCACTCTGGAAAACAGTGTGGAGGTTCCTCAAAAAATTAAAAATAGATCTACCCTATGACCCAGCAATAGCACTTCTAGGAATCTACCCAAAAGATACAGGAGTGCTGATGCATAGGGGCACTTGTACCCCATTGTTTATAGCAGCACTTTCAGCAATAGCCAAATTATGGAAGGAGCCTAATTGTCCATCAACTGACAAATGTATAAAGAAGATGTGGTTTATATATACAATTGAATACTACTTGGCATTGAGACAGAATGAAAGTTAGCCATTTGTAGCAACGTGAATGTAACTGGAGGGTATTATGCTAAGTGAAATAAGTCAGGCCAAGAAAGACAGTTACCATATGTTTTTCACTCTTACGTGGATCCTGAGATACTTAACAGAAGACCAGAGGAGAGGGAAATGGGGGAAAAAGTTACAGAGGGGTAGGGGCAAACCATAAGAGACTTAAATGCTGAGAACAAACTGAGGGTTGATGGCAGGTGGGGGAGATGGGAAAGTGGGTGATGGTCATTGCAGAGGGCATCTGTTGGGATGAACACTGGGTTTGTATGGAAACCAATCTAACAATAAATTATGTTTAATATAACAATTAAAAAAAAAGAATGAATGGGTTAACCAGGAAATTAGCGAATAAATTTTTAAAAATATGTGGAAGCAAATGAGCATGAAAACAGAACTGTCCACACACTTTGGGATTCAGCAAAGATCATATTAACAGGAATATACATTAAGGTAAATTCTATCTCAAGAAACAAGATAGTTCCCAAATACACATCTAAGCTCACACCTACAGAAACTAGAAAATGTGCAGCAAATAAAGCCAAAAGCCAGCAGAAGAAGAGGAATGATAAACATTAGAGCAGATATGAACAATATTTGAAACCAACAAACAAAACACAGTAGAAGAGATCACTAAAAATAAATGCAGGTTTTCTGAAAGAATTAAATAAAATTGATAACATCCTTAGTCACACTTATCAAGAAGAAAATAAAGAATACTGAAATTGAAAAAATCACAAATGAAAGAAGGGAGAGTATGTATGCCACAGAAATATAAACAATTATAAGAGACTACTATGAAAAATATATGCCAAAAAATTTGAAATCTGGAAGAAATAGACAAATTCCTTGAAAATCACAAACTACCAAAACTGATACAGGGAGAAATAGAAAATTTGAAGGGCCCTAACCACCAATGAAATTGAATCGCTTATCAAATATCTCTCAACAAACAAAGATCCTGGACCAATTGGCTTCCCAGGAAATTTCTACCAGACATTTAAAAGAAGAACTAATACCTACTTTCTCAAACTGTTCCCCAAAAATATAAATGGAAGGAAGTCTAGCACACTCATTCCAGGAAACCAGCATTACCTTGAATCCAAAATCAGGCAAAGATGCCACAAAAAAGAAAAAAAAAAAGAAGAAGGAGAATTATGGGACAATATCCCTGATTAATCTGGATGCAAAAATCTCAACAAAATACTAGCAAATAGAATTCAACATTATATTAAAAGAACTATACACTCTGATCAAGTGGGATTTATACATGGGCTGCAGAGACGATATAAATATTTGCAAAATAAGTCAACGTGATACACCACATTAATAATAAAAGAAAGGATAAGAATCATGATACTCTAAATAGATACAGAATATGCATTTGACAAAATACAGCACTGTTTCTTGATAAAAACCCTCAAGAAAATAAGGATAGAAGGAAAATTTCTCAACATCATAAAGGCCATTATAGGAAAGACCCACACCTAATATCATCCTCAATGGTAAAAGCTGAGAGCTTCACCCTAATGTCAGGAACACGACAAAGATGTCCATTCTCACCACTGTTGTTCAGCATATTACTGGAAGTCCTAGCCTCAGTAATCACAGAACAAAAAGAAACAAAAGACATACAAATTGGCAAGGGAGAAGTCAAATTTTCACACTTCACAGATGGCATGATATTCTATGTTAAAACCCAAAAGACACCAAAAACTGCTAGAACTGATTCATGAATTCAGAAAGCTGCAAGGTATAAAATCAACATACAGAAACTGGTTGCATTTCTTTACACCAATAGTGAAGCACCATGAAGAGGAAACAAGGAACCAATCCCATTTACAATTGCACCAAATAAAGTAAAATACCAAAGAATAAACCTAACCAAAGAGGTGAAATACCTATAGGGTGAACAATATAAAAAGCTTATGAAAGAAATTGAAGAACACACAAAGTGGGGCCCTTGGTGGCTCAGTCAGTTAAGCATCTGACTTTGGCTTAGGTGATAATCTCTGGGCTCTTGAGTTAGAGCCCCATTTTGGGCTCTATGCTGACAGCTCAGGACCTGTAGCCTGCTTTGGATTTTGTGCCCTCCCCCCGACTCACACTTTGTCTCTCTCTGTTTCTCAAAAATTGATAAACATTTGAAAGATTAAAAAAAGAAGACACAAAAAATGCATGAACATCCCATGCTTATAGATTGGAGGAACAAATATTGTTAAAATGCTTATACTACCGAGAACAATCTATACATTCAATGGAATCCTTATTAAAATAACATCCGCATTCATCACAGAGTTTGAAAAAAAATCCTAAAATTTGTATGGAAACAGAAACGTCCTGGAGTAGCCAAAGTAATGTTGAAAAGGAGAAAATATGGAGGCATCACATTGTGGACGTCAAGCTATAATCAACAAGGTGGTATGGTATTGGCACAAAAACAGACACATAGTTCAATGTAACAGAATAGAGAATCCAGAAATAGACCCACAAATGTATGACCAACTAATCCTTGACAAGGCAGGAAAGAATATCTAGTGGAAGAAAAGACAGTTTTTTCAGCAAATGGTGCTGAGAAATCTGGATAGTGAAATGCAGAAAAAATGAAGCTGGATCACTTTCATATAGTATAAAAAAAACTAAATTCAAAATGTATGAAAGCCCTAAATATGAAACAGGAATCCATTAAAATCCCATAATAGGAAACAGTAGCCTCTTTGAACTCTGCAATAGCAAATTCTTACTAGACTTGTCTCTGGGAGAATGGGAAACTAAAGGAAAAATGAACTATTAGGAACGTATCTAGATAAAATAGCTTCTGCACATCACAGGAAACAAACAACAAAACTAAAAGACAACAGATGGAATGGGAGAAGATATTTGTAGATTACACATCGGATAAAGGGTCAGTATCCAAAATAGGTACTTCTTAAACACAACACCCAAAATACAAATAATCCAGTGGAGAAATGGGCAGAAGACATTCATACACAATTTCCAAAGAACACACCCAGAGGACCAACAGACACGAAAGATGCTTAACATCACTCATTATCAGAGAAATACAAATCAAAACCACAATGAGATACTACATCACACCTATTAGAATGGCTAAACAAACAAGAGAGGAAACAACAGATTTTGGTGAGGATGTGGAATTAGGATAACCCTTTTACACTTTTTGTGGGACTACAAACTGGTGCAGCCACTCTGAAAACAGTATGGAGGTTCCTCAAAAAATTCAAAATAGACCTACCCAGCAATTGCATCAGTAAGTATATATCCAAAGGATACAAAAATGCTAATTCAAAGGGACACATGGACCACAATGTTTACAGCAGCACTATCAACCATAGCCAAAGTATGTAATGAGTCAAAAGATCCATTGACTGATGAATGGATAAATGTATCATATAATGGAATATTATTCAACAATCAAAAAGAATGAAACCTTGTCATTTGGAAACATATGGATGGAACTAGAGTGTATTATGCTAAGGGAAATGCTAAGTCAGAGAAAAACAAATATATGATTTCACTCATATGTGGAATTTAAGAAACACAATAGATAAACGTAAGGGAAGGGAGGGAAAATGAGATAAAAATGAAGAGAGCAAAACCATAAGAGACTCTTAAATACAGAGAACAAACTGAGGGTTGCTGGAGTGGTGTTTGTTGTAGGGATGGGGTAAGTGTGTGATGGTGATTAAGAAGGCACTTGTTCAGATGAGCACTGGTCATTATTGAAAGTGATGCATCACTCTGTTGTACTTCTTAGAATAATACTACACTATCAGTTAACTAACTTTAATTTAAATAGAAAATATATATACAATACAAAAGTAAAAGAATCCTTATAATGTACAGCAAAGGTAATAATAAAATATAAGAACATCCCAAAAAGTTAAGTAATTCAAGTTAAGGATCTAAAGAAGCAATCAAAATCAGAGACCATCTCGCCATCCAAATATTGGCTGACCACACGGAACTCAAACCTGTGCAGTACTCTAACTTGTCCTCAGGGTGATTGGTACAAAGAAATAGACTAGAGATATCTGCACTATGATATGTCCCAAATTTTACAATGGAATTAGTAATGGTGAAACACAATTAAATGTGCTACTAAGTATAGGGTAGAAGAAATTACATGTCACAAAATAAATATATCAGCAATATGTTTAAAATATTTGATGGACATTGAGGAGGGCACCTGTTGGGATGAGCACTGGGTGTTGTATGGAAACCAATTTGACAATAAATTTCATATAAAAAATAAAACATTTAAGTAAAGACAGGAAAATAGGAAATGAAAATAATGTAGAAAGAAAAGAAACTATACACTTGTAAGATATATTGTGAAGAAGCCTAATATAAGTAAATCTTGAAAATTAAAGGAAATGAAAATTAAATAACTCAGTTTAGTAAACAATATTTTAGTTAAATATTATATTAGTCTAAGTTGATGAGAGAAATAAACTAGAATACTGAACAAAAATATTGAAGCCACATACATTCAAGAGAGAACATTCATGGAGAATAGAGTTGTCACTATGTTATATGAAGATCAGAATGGGAAGAAATAAGAATCATTTAATTGTTTCACTAGTGTGTACAAAATAATAAAACAAAACTAAAAAAATGATGATTATAATAAATTTCTAATTTCAAAACTAGGCATGAAGTTACAAATAAGAAATTAATTGTAGTAAAATCAGATAAGTAAAAATACTCACCATAAATATTAATCAAACGGTGTAAACAAAAATTAATTAAAGAAAAGAATTAATCAAACTGTGTAAACAAAAGAAATTTGTATATATACATACAGAGGTGAGAGTACACTCTCTGCAGCCCTAATAGACGCCAGAACTCATAGAAATAAATATAAATAGTGCTGAGAAAAGTGTTACTCAATTAAAATTAGATGCACAGCTAAATATCTTGAAGTAAAAAAGTAAATACAATTTTCAAATGTTGCATTACCAATAGGTAATTACTAGCATTGTACTGTAGTACAATAGCCATGCTTTAGAGTGTATTTCTCTTGTATAGAGAAAAATTCTCCTTATATATAAATAAACACTATAATTTGAATAACATCAAAATGATCAGTTCTAGATAACGATTTCCAGAATATGTACCTATAACTTGATTGTCATTTTCCCACACTTCCGAAACACATTTTCTATCTTTTATCAGAACTTATTAGCACCAACACACTGACAGTGGCATAGACATTGGGCACAAGCTTCTAGAAATCCAGAATGACTGTGTCATATGCCCATAAGAGAGTGGAGGAGAAGGAGATGATGATTCCCACCTAGTACATGACCACAAAGAAACTTGCCAACAGCAGGATGGTTTGGGTGGCCCTTCTCTCTGGGGAGACTCTTGAGGAAAGACTGGTGCTGTGAAGGTGCTGGCACTGCCTCTGATGCCTGGACAAAAGAATCACAATGTACACACTTGAGAGCAGCATGCCTCTAACAAAGGAAACATCCCTGGATATAGAAAAAGTGAAAAAAGTTACCCTGATGATGGAGTTTAGCGAGAAAGTGAGCTGTATTTACTGACACGCAGTGATTGCTCTGGGACATTACAAGGAGTAGCAGTACACAAGATGCAGTTACTAATGAGAGACAAACTGAGAAACCATAAGATGATAAAAGAATGGAAGATGTGCTTTTTGCACGTATGTTTAAAGCTGGCCAACCAGCTTTAAAGCAGGCCAACCAGGAGGTGCTAGGGCTGATCATGATGGCTTTGAACATGCTCAGGAGGCAGATGGTGCTCATGGAGAGACCCGTGTCACCCTGATCATGCAGAATAAAGCCTTGCATTTGAAATCATTTAGAAAGTTCAGTACTTCAAACAGGTCTGAAGACATTAAAAACAGTGCAGCGAAGAGTTTCATTATGTGGACAAAGGCCAAGTGATAGATGATCAGGTCGGAAGGCTTATGCCTGTGATCCAGAAGTAGCATGAAGATGTGGAAGAGAAGCAGGAAGGTGTTGGCAAAACTTCCAATACCAACTTGTAAAAACTGGCCTATCTTCATAGTAATATAAATGGAAGATATCATCATCACAGTGACAAAGAAAAAACATATTTTGTGTATCCGAAAAATTAGACCTCACAATATCAATGTCATCCATTCTGTTGTCAAAATCATCACAACACATTTTTTATTTTACTCAGTTAATCATTAAGTCTATATTGTATAAAGTCTTAGAAATACAGTCTCTAAATTATTTGTACACCATTTGACTGTGTGTATATTATATACATACATATCTATCTGTTATCTTCCTATATCTATCACTCTATCTGTCTATAATATATGTATCATCTAACTTGGGAAAGAGAGAAAGAAAGAGAGGAAGGTCAGAGAGACAGACAGAAAGAGAGATCTCATATCCATATTAATGCCAGTATGATGTACCTATTCCCCATACTGCCCATATGGTACTTTCATTTCTTTTTTTGAAAGTTTGCTTTCCTGTTCTGCATTCTCCTGTCTCATATTCAGCATGAAGAATCCTAATAGTCATTAAAGTATGCATAGGTGTTTGTATAGTTGAACTGTTGTACATTTTATGCTAATGGGGAAAGAATTACCAAAGAAACAATTGGGAAAAAAAATATGCCCAGGCAAGTCCCCATCACATACTGTGACACTTTTTCTTCTCCCTCCTTCCACATTTAGAGACCATATATATTACGTTTGGTCTATCCTGTTAATTCAGCATAATCTCACCTTAAAGTTAGATAATTATTAATCATCCTTCTATCAAAACCATGAACACTTAAATTCAGGAGAGAGGACAATTGAGTTTCCAGGACACTGGCCTTGCCAGGAGCTTTTAGAAAATAAGCCTTGCAATTGAGCAGAGCACAAGACAATCAAGTCTCCAGAATACTGGTCTTGTCAAGAACCACCAGACCATAGTTCTTCCAAACCAGCTCTGCAAGGAGTCATGAAGACAGTGAGCTCCCCATATGCCCTTGTACCTGGAGCCCTCCGACAGAAAAGGGCACAGGCAAACAAGTCTCCAGAAAACCAGGTTTGCAAAAAGTATTCAAACCATAAACCATCCTATCTAGCTCTGCACTAGGCCAGGTAGTGACCTGGACAGTGCGCTCACCACTTGCCCTTGGACCTGGAGCCCTACTAAAGAGCAGAGGACAGGACAATCAAGTCTCCAGAACAGTGGGCTTGCCAACAGTCTTCAGACCACAAACCATCCAATCCTGCTGTACGCTATGCCAAGGATTCATGTGGAGAGCAGGCTTATCATGTATCTTAGAAATGCTTCCAGGGGCGCCTGGGTGGCTCAGCCAGTTGAGCGTCCAACATCAGCTCAGGTCATGATCTCACAGCTTGTGAGTTAGAGCCCCATGTCAAGCTCTTGCTGACAGCTCGGAGCCTGGAGGCTGCTTCAGATTATGTGTCTCTCCCTCTCTCTGTCCCAACCCACTCGCATTCAGTCTCTGTGTCTCTCAAAAATAAATAAAACATTTTTTTTAAAAGAACTGGTTCCATCCACCACAGCTCTGCACAAGGAATGTAGTTACTTGGACAGTGGACTCAACATGTGCCCTTGTACCTGAGGCTCTCCAAGAGACCACAGCACAGAGGAATCAAGTGTCCAGAATACTAAGCATGCAGGAGTCTTCAGAGAAGAAGACATTAAATCCAGATCTTCCATAGGCCAAGGAGTCATGTGGACAGAAGGCTCACCATGTGCCCTTGTACCTGGAGCCTTCCAACCCAACAAAGCACAGGGCAATTAAATCTCCAGACCACTGGGCTTCTCAGGATCCTTAAGACAACAAGCCCCCCAACCCAGCTCTGCATTAGGCCAAGGTGTCACCTGGACAATGGCTTACCATATGCTCTTGTATCTGGGGTCTCCAAACCAGGTCAGGAGTAGGCCAAGGAGTATCTAGGACAGCAGGATCACTCTGTGGTTTTGGGTCTGGAGGGCTCCAAACCAGCTCTATACATAGCTGAGGAATCACCTAGAGAGTTGGCTTACCAAATGCCCTAGAACCTGGAACCCTCCAACCCAGCTTATCACCAGGCCAAGGAGTCACCTGGACAGTGGATTCACCATGTGTCCTTGGACCTGGAGCCCTATAACCCAGCTCTGCTCTTAACCAAGGAATCACCTAGGTAGTGTACCCACCATCTGCCCTTGGACCTCGATGGCCCCAAATATGCTCAGCACTAGGCAAAGGAGTCACCTGGAGAGTGTGCCCATCACATACCCTTGGACTCAGACCCCTCCAATAGAGTAGAGCACAGGGCAGTACAGACCCCAGGACACTGGGTTTGTCACAAGCCTGCAGACCACAAGCCCTTCAAACCTGTTCTGCACTAGGTCAAGTAGTCACCTGTAAAGTAAGCTTAATGTGCCCTTGTAACTGGAGCACTATAATAAAACAGAGCTCAGGGCAAATAAACACTGGGCTTGGCAGCTGGCCTCAAGCTATGAGACCTCCAAACTAGCTCAGCACTGCACCCATATGTCTACTGAACCCATGGCCAAATGGGAGTCATCAAACTATGAGCCAGCATCTGAGAGAAAAAAAAAATGGGGAAAAAAAAAAAAAAACCCTCACTGGGACACGGTCTTACCCAACCCCCTCTGACTTGGAGCCCCCAAACCAGCAGAGAAGTGGGCAGTCAACTTACCAGAATATCAGGCCCTCTGGGAGCCCTATGGGAGCCCTATGACCCCAAGCCCTTGATTTCAGCTTGGCAATGGGCCAATGAGTCCCCTGGACACTCTACTGACCAGGGGACCTTCAACCAAATTCTCTGCATCCCAGCAGAGCACAGGGCATTTGAATCCTTTCTCACCTGGAATTTACATCAACCTTATGTCCTTGAGGTCTGACACCTGTGCAGCCTTCCTCTTTTGGGGAGTTCTCCTTTCCAGAAGAAAATGACACCAGGCCCTAAAAGCTCAGCTCCATGTGGTGGAGAAATTCTTTGTGCTACAAAGGACTTCCTGGAAGCTTTTGCCCTGAAGGTAATGTCCAAGGGGTGATGCCACCAACCATCCACCCAAGATGGCATAAACAGGGAGGTGGGAAAAATATGGTCATCTCCAGTAGTGTAGGTGTGGCATGAGTTTAAAATTTACGTGATTTTTAAATAGTCTTAAATGATCATTTCCAAATAATTAATTTAAGGGAAACAATCCCTGGGTGATTGTAATGTGCAGCCCAGCTTACAGTCACCTCTGTGTTTTATTAGTCATATTGTCCTGATGGTGGGCAGCGGTTTCCATGGCTCTGAGAAAGTATTGGTGTGGGGCGCCCGGGTGGCTCAGTCGGTTAAGGGTCCGACTTCAGCTCAGGTCATGATCTCGCAGTTCATGAGTTCGAGCCCCGCGTTGGGCTCTGTGCTGACAGCTCAGAGCCTGGAGCTTGTTTCAGATTCTGTGTCTCCATCTCTCTCTGCCCCTCCCCCGTTCATGTTCTGTCTTTCTCTGTCTCAAAAATAAATAAAGGTTAAAAAAAAATGAAAAAAAAAAAAGAAAGTATTGGTGAACTACAGGGAGCTGACACTGAACACAATCTGCCTGTCCCCATTAACACTTTCCTGCACATTGACTTCTAGTACCCATGGGCAGCTGCTGATATCAGAACATTCTGATAGAAATGAAAAGAGAAGCAGAATGAGAGCAAATGTGTCAAGGCCAGAGAGCCAGGGTGGAGGGAGTCCAGAGACATTGGAATACTCCCTGTCTCTGGTTAGGGTGTGTGGTATCAGTGTGGTAGGCAGAGAGAGAGGTATGAGGGACTATGATAGTGGGTTGTGTTCTGACCAAACAAGCACTTCAGGTATTGACGGAGACCTGTGGGATTCAAATTGGGTTCTTTAGGTGCAGAGGTTGAGGGAAAGAGGCAGCATGCAAGAGAAGTGGGAAGTAGATGAACTGTGGAGAATGTAAGGTGTGCACGGGCATGAAGGCAAGTGGCCACTTTCAAGAGACAGAGTTGAGATACCATGATGAATTGGGCACTGGAAGTTAGATGGGAGTTGGAAGTTAAGGTTCCATGCTCAGACCCTCTTAGAAAATGGTCACTTTTAGCTCCAGGGATATGGGGTGGAAGCTCAGGTGATGTTCAGATCCCAGTGAGATGGAGCCCATCTGTGGTTGCAGCTGAGGTACAAGGGATGAGACTTGTCCCATGGTTCTTGAGCTGAGCTCAAGGCAGGGTGCTCTTAGCACCTGGGCATAAAGTGATGGGGGCCATGCAGAAGGCAGCTCTGGAAGTGGAACATGAATTTCAGGGGGACATGGTAATTGGTGGCTCACATCTTGAAGATGGATGGTGTCTGAGCTTAAATGAGGGCTGCTGTTTTTAGGAGTCTGTGTGGAGGCTGGTTGAGTCCAGGTCACGTAGATGTAAGGCGAATGAGGGTCGCTTATGTGATCCCAGCACTTGGAACCTCCTGTGAATGGTTGTTCAGACCCTGTTCACCACACCCTGGGTTTCCAAAAACATCAGACTGCTAGATGGTCTGAGACCCCAGAACGGCTCACTCCTTGAGTCCCCATTCTTTCAGGTGTAAAACGCAGACAACTTGGGGGTAGTGGTTGTGTGAGCAGGAGGCAGGGGGCAGGGATGAGGAGGGGATCCACAAGGGCAAGGTACAGATGGGGTCCTGAAGAGGGAAGGAAGAAGGAAAGGTCCACTGTGAGGTCTTTGTCCTGTCCCTTCCTTCCCAAATGGAAAACGTCAGCTCTGGGAGGCCCGCAGTCTGGGTGCTGCCTCTGTCCCAAACCTGGCATTCTCTGACCCACAGGGTTACAGTCTGTCACAGATCAGCACCATCCCAGTACAGTTCAGCTCCAGACCCCTCCTGCCACTTTCACTGCTGCTTGATACCCTCAGGTTATGGTGCTGAGGAAGTTTGCAGCTCTGGGGAGCCAGGGTGGGACTTCTAGCTTTAGGGAAGTATTCTGAGATGTGATGATAGGTAGAGCATTAATATAGGTAGGTATGTATGCAGGTAGATAGATTTATAGATTCACAGGAAGCTGCAGGTGGTACAGGAAGTTCCCTTCACAAAGGCACCCTGTGTTCATTTTGCCCCATTGTAATATCTTATGTCACTACAGCACAATATTAACACCAGGAAATGGACACTGTATGATGGGCATGTCTGGTTCTTTCAGTTTGCCATGTACATTCACAAATCCATCAGCACAATCCAGGTGTGGAAATGCTACATCAGCACAAAGCTCTCCCTCATCATACCCACCCCAGCCCCCACCATCCCTGGCCATGGCAATCACCCATTTGTTTTACATTTTGGGAGTTTTTGGCATTTTGTTACATGAAGGTTATCCTACAGCTGTTACCTTTGATGTTGGTTTTGATTGTTCATTTTCACTCAGGATAATACACCATGGATCCATCCAAGTTTTCTGTATCAGAACTTTATGGTGTCTTTATCACTGAGTTGAGTTCCATAGAGTAGATGTGTAAGTTTGTTCATCAAGTCACCTTTTGAGGGACAATTTTGTTATTTCTACTCTTTTGGCTATTAAAAATAATCCTTCAGTGAACATCTGCACACAGCATTTTTGTGGGATCTTAAGTTTTATTTTAAAAATTTTTTATATGTTTATTTTTGATAGTGAGAGACAGAGCACAAGTGAGTGAGGGGCAGAGAGAAGGAGTCACAGAATCTGAAGCAGGCTCCAGGCTCTGAGCTGTCAGCACAGAGCCCGACGCGGGGCTCAAACTCACAAACCATGGGATCATGACCTGAGCTGTAGTTGGATGCTTAACCAATTGAGCCACCCAGGCGCCCCAGGATCTTAAGTTTTAATTCCATGGCATAAAGATCCAGGAAAACGTTTGTTGAATTTTAGGGTTTATATTTAAGTGAGGTAAAAGCTATCAAACTCTCTTACCAAAGTGGCTGTGCCATTTCATTGACATTCCCACCAGTGATGATTGAGAGAGTTGCCTTTTTCCAACATTTCATGTGTTTACTGTGTTAGTTTAAGCAGCTCTTCTAACAGATGGGTTTTTAATTTGCATTCCACTCATGACTGTGATTTGGGGCGTTTTCTCATATGCTTATTTGCCACATGCATGTTCACTATGATATAATGTCTGCCCATGTATTTTTGCCTATTTTCTGTGTCGATAGTTTTGTTTTTCCTGTTGACTGTTGAATGTTCCTTAATATTCTAAATAGAAGTTCTTTGTCAGACACTTGGTTTGAAAATTGTTTACTTAGTCTATAGCTTGTCTTTTCATGATCCTAAAAGGAGCAAAAGTTTTTACTACAATAAAAGTTTATAATTTTGGTATAATCCTGTTTATCAAGTGTTTTCATTTACGCACTGTGATTTTAATGCTATGGTTAGGAACCCACCTAACCCTAGGTCCTGAAAATTTTCTCCTGTGCTTCATTTCTAAAAGTTTTATAGTTTTACATTTTATTTTGAATCTAGGCTATGATAAATTTGAGTTTACATTTGAATAAGGGGTGAAGTTTAGGTTAAGTATTTTTGTTTGTTTTGATTTGTTTCTTTGCCAATGGATGTCTAAAGGCCCTGACACCTTTTGCTGAAAAGGCTCTCCTCACTAAGTGCATTATTCACCTTTGTCTAAAATCAGTGAGTCATACTGGCATAGGTCCATGTTATTGTTCCCTGTTCTCTATTGATCCTGTTCTTTGCCTCCACAAACACCACATCTTTAGATGGAGCATACTAATTCCTCCAAAGTTATTACATTTCAAACCAATTTGATCTCTCCTATTTCCTTTTAATTTCCATAGAAACGCTATAAAAAGCTCGTCTGTGTCTAAAAATAAATATTTCTTGGCTTTCCACAGGAAATGAGTGAAACCAGTTTATTGATCTGGAGAGACTTGGCATCATTACTATGTTGCACCTTCTAATCCATAAGCATGATATATCTCTCATTTATTTAGATGTTTGATTTCTTTCATCAGCGCTGTGTAAATTTCAGCATACAAGTCTTGTTCATGGTTTTTTAGCCTTTGATCTTAGTGTTGTAATGATGATAAATGGTGTATTTTAAAATTTCATTTGTCATGTTTTCATTGCTAGTGTATTCATTGCTAGCATATTCGCAATACAAAGGTGTTCTTCTATGTCTGCTCTGTATTGTGACAGCTTGCTGAATTCACATGTTACATCTAAAGCAGTTTCTGTTTTGTTAGTGGTTCACTGGAAATTTCTAGATAGAAAAAGACTGTAATTTTCTACATATGCAAATATGCTATCCTAATGTATGGACACTTTTATAAAAAATAAAAGCAAAAAGCTTTCCAGTCTGTATGCCTCCCCACACCTTTCTATGCTTTATTATCCTGTATAGAATTTTAGCACCACATTGAATAAGACTGGTGGGAGAACACAACCTTGCCTTGTCCTGATCTTAGGAGAAAACCATTAATTTTTCACTTTTGTGTATAACGTGAGCGTAACTTTATATAGAGATGCTTCATGATGAATTCTTTCCTATTTTGATGTTTTCTGAGTTTTATTTATTGAACGTATGCTGAAATCTGTGAGATGCTTTCTGCATCAACTGATGTGTTCATATGATTTTTTTTAGTAGCCTCTGGATAGGGTGGGTTACATTGACTAATTTTTAAGTATTGAAACAGTCTCACATCTCTGAAATAATCCCCATGTGGTCATGGTGTATAAAACTTTTTTCTGTAGGGGTGAATTCTATTTGATAATGTTTTGTTTTGGATTTTGGCAGGTGTAATCATGAGGAATGTTAGTGTAAAGTTTTTTTTTCTTTCTATGGCATGTTTAGATTCAAGGTAATGTCAGCTTCACCAAAAATTCAGGAAGTGTGCTTCCTTGTTTCCTTTCTATTTGCTGGAAAATATTATGAAAAACACAGGTTAATTTTTTAAATGTTTAGAATAATTCTCCATTGAAACAATGTATGCCTGGAGATAACATTTTTGGGGTGTAAATTATAACTCCAATTTCTTGCATAGTTATAGGGATGTTTCAAATACCTATTTCAATGGAGGACATGTAGTAGTTTGTGCTTTTTGGTCCTTTCATCTCAGATGTCCTATTTGTGTAGGTAAGAGTATTGCCTTCTTAATCTTTTGATATGTGCAGAGTCTGATCTTATACCCCCAGTTCATTCCTGACCCTGGGAATTTGTGCTTCTCTTTTTATCAGTTTTCCTATACTGTGGTTAATTTTACAGATTACTGTTTCATTGGGTTCTTTCTTTTTGCCAATTTAATTCATTTATGCTCTTATATTTATCATGAATATTATTTTATGCTTGTCCTCAGTTAATTTTGTCCTTCTGTTTACTAAGTTTCTCAAGGTATGAATTTAGATGATTGGTTTGATGCTTTTCCTCCTTCTCAATGTAAGCATTATGTTAATACCCTCTCAGGGCAGCTTTAACTATGCTCCACAAATTTCAGTATGCTATATCTTATTATAATTTAATACTTTTTTTCTTTCCATGTGGACTTCTCCTACATATATATACATATACATATATATACATATATACACATATGTGTATATATGTATATATATGTATATGTATATATATATTATATAGAGGTGTGTTTTTAGCTTTTAAGTGTTTGGAAGTTTTCTTGTAATCTTTTTTTTTATTCATTAGTATGATTTCATTGTGGTTGGACAATCTACTCTGTATGATTTTAATTCTTTTAAACTTGTTGAAATTTGTTTTGTGACCCAAAATATAGCCTAGTTTGCTATACGTTCTGCAGGCACTGGAAAACAATATGAATTTTATAGTTGTGTAGGTTGTTTCATAAATGTCTATGTCAATAAGCTAAACTTGTACTATAACAATCTACAAAAAGGAAAAGCAAAGTAAACCTAAGCTAAGTAGAAGGAAGGAAAGAATGAAAATAAGAGAAGACATCAATGAAACTGAAACAATATTTACCAACTTCTCGCTGTCTGCTCACATTGCCCTTCTTTGTATGAGTGCAAAGATTGAGAGAATGGACTCTCTGGTGTTTCCATCTTCTTCGTCCCCTGGAGACCTCCCTCAGGATCCTCACAGAGAAGGCACCCCCACACACTATCCTATATACCAGACCACCCCACCCATCCCATCTGTGCACACACTAGCCCCAACAGGCTGTTACAGTAAATGTGATTGCTTCCTTCCTCTGTCTTTACCCCACAGAATGTGACATCCAAAGGTACAGGGACTGAACTCCTAAATATAGTCCATGCCCAGTAGATATTTTGCACTTATGGATGTTTTGTTCTTTTGGGTAAGCCAATGTAAAGAAACAAACTTAATGTAGTACTATGCAGTATAGAGTTGTAGTTGAAAAGGAGCTTTATATCCAAGTGTTATAAGTTTTTTTTTTTAATTGCATTAAGTGTCTGTGCCATAAAGTATTGCCCCAGTGCACAGGACAGGGTACTTCCCAGGACACAGCATGTTCCTGCTCTGTTGTTGGGTTAACCATGCATTGAATCCAGATGGAGATAACCAGTTCTAGGGATGATGGGAGGTGGACATGAAGTCATACTTCCTAGGGGACCCGGTTCCAGAGGCACCTTCATCTTCAAAGTGAAGTTTAAATGGCTTATACCATGTTTATAAGGTCTTACCTTGTGGGACTCCCATTTGCCTGTCCTTCTGCATCCTGCAACTCTCTCCTGTCAACCTATATCCTACAGAATGTTAGGTCATCATTCAGTCCATTTCCATCCCCTTCCTGGCCTTTTCCTAGTTCTCTCTTTGATGAGGAGCACTACCCCACACAGCTCTCAAATTCATCTGGCTCATCCTGTTTAGTTTTTCCTGATCCTGTTGGTCTGGGTTTCAATGTGAGCCCCCCTGGAAGCTTCCCTGCCTGGTTTGGTGTCTGGTACATGGCATTGCTTTACCTGTGCTGGCATGGCTGTTAGTACACTTCCTTGTAATAACCTGTTTATTATCTTTTTTCCTTTCCTGGATGTTTCATTCACTATGACATCCAGTGATGTGTTATATAGCCTATGTGTACTGACAAATGAGAGGCTGTTGTCACTTTTCCTGATTCTGCGTCCAGTAACATCATGGTAGTAGTACTTAGGCCATGGAAATCAACAAATGCTACAAACTGATTTTTTAATATATTCACTTACATAATTTTGGGAAGCCAATGATTGAAAATTTTCCAGCCCACAGTGACTGTTTCTGTGGCCCCTTTAATAGTTGGAATGTCATAGATATTCAGTTAATATTGGATGGTAGAATGAATGAATGATAAGCTTCCATTTGACCTGAGATTATCCCCTGTTTCACAAGACTTTGGCCTCCATATTCCAATGTGTATGCTAGAATGCACTTACTCCTCATAAACAGAACAAAGCTCCAGGCCCTGAGGACTGGACTTCAAGCATGTCCCCCCTGGTTTAGGGACACCTGTAGCTTGCCCACAGGGACTTGCTCAGCTTTGCTCTAGTAGAGGTGGGACGACATTCAGGTAGGCATTTATCTGCACTATGTGCCACATTTCCTCAGGATGGCAAGTAAGAGCACAGCCAAGTAGTTAGCTTTCCTGAGGTCAAAACTTGCTCTCTCCACTGACTGTACGACCCTGGGAAAATCATGTAACCTTTTTAGGGTTCGTGACTTCATCTAACTAGTTAACTTTAATAGTACTCACCATATATGGTTTTCATAAGGAGCCATTGAATGAACTGTGTGGAGGAGCCAGTAAACACGATGCACTCAGTAAATTTCAGCCTTTATTTCTGTGTCCATCTGCTTGTAATGAGATTGTAAAGGTGCATATTATGTTGAGATGTGAGAATTACCTCATTCCATGTGACTCTCAGTTTCACAGGGAATTCTGGAATGTCCCAGTGCTTGGTTCTTGAGGCTCCCCTTTTTTCCTTTATATTCTTTCTCTTGCTTTTTTTGTCCAAACATGTGATAATGTTCTCTGTACGCTGATGACTCCTCAATGAATGCCTGCAATTCAGAATGCTGCCCTGCTTTCTAGGCCCATGTATCACCAGCTGTGCATACAGAAACCAGAAGATGAAATAAAGCACTTAGAAGAAGAGAGAACAACCTTAAATGTGAAGCTCCAGAATTCCCTGCTGGAGGTGAATCCCTCATTGGTTCAGTACTTGGGGAGATGGTGCTGGCATTGGGAGCTTCTTGTGAACTGAGATGCCAGGAATCACAGGAAACTGTCCTCACCTTCTTGCACATCCTCAGATGAAAGAAAAGGTCTTCATCCTTACAAGAAGCCTTTCTCAGGGGACATGAATTTAGTTTCCAGGAATAGAGAGGGTGATTTTCAGAGGCTTTAAAAGGAGACATTTAATGTGTCACATGAAAAAAAAATCATCAGGGTGCTGTTCATATTGATTCTGTGGCTAAATGATAGCAGGCCTGGTAAATCTGTGATTCTCTTGATCTCTCCTTTGCCAGGCCACATTATCACTTCACTTTTGCCTTTGTGGGCTCCTTCCTCTAGGAAACAAAAAAAAAATGAAATTATACTTTATTACTACATTGGTATAAAGATTAATGTACCAGAGTTCTATTTTTCTTCTTATTTTAAAAGGAATTCAGACATTGTCATGGCCCCTAATAGTATCGTTGTCCCTCGGTACTGTGTCTGCCGTTTCTCTTGGAGAAATCAGCTCTGAGCCCTAGGCTTTGGAAATGGCTGTCACTGTTCCATTGTCACATACTAGTTTAATCCAGGGAATGAGGGGAAATATTGCCCAGGCCAGCCACTTCCTCAGTAAATCAGAAGCATATGCAGAGGCCCCAGCTGACTCCTACTTCCATGGGTCATATCTGACTCAGGTGGACTGGCTGGGAACACAAGGATTTAGCTGTTAAGCCTCCTTGGTAGAGGCAGGCAAGGGAGAAATGGGATGGTTATGGATGTAGACCAGTTGAAATTCAGACTTTACTACATAGTCCCATGGGTCCAGACCACCTAGAGATCATGGTCAAAGTTTTTTAAAACTGATGGCCATGTTACTGGGGAGAAGAAAGAATAGGAGGGATGGAAACAGCTCTTTATTGAGCCTAATTACACAGAAAATATCAAGAGGTTTCCTTGATTCTCCTGCCCTCCTGTACACTTCCCAGATGAGCCTTGAGTCAGGCACCTTCTCAGGAGCCCATGAAATAAGTTCTTCATACCTGGTCGAGCACCACAACCTCCTGTGGGAGTCTGTAAGAATAAAGAATCATGTACTAAAGAGTATTGATTATTCAGTGGAGTTCAGTCTAGAGATAGGCATGAGAAACACACAGACAAATCTGAACCTGTGGCCATTTCTGGAAGGGAGAGAAGACCACAGGTCAGGAAAAGTGCAGGGGCTGCAGCTATATTACAGCAGAGTGATGCATATACAAATTATGTTTCTCTCCAGTGTTTTTTTTTTTTTTTTTAAATTTTTTTTTTTTTTTCAATGTTTTTTATATTTATTTTTGGGACAGAGAGAGACAGAGCATGAACGGGGGAGGGGCAGAGAGAGAGGGAGACACAGAATCGGAAACAGGCTCCAGGCTCCGAGCCATCAGCCCAGAGCCCGACGCGGGGCTCGAACTCACGGACCGCGAGATCGTGACCTGGCTGAAGTCGGAGGCTTAACCGACTGCGCCACCCAGGCGCCCCTCCAGTGTTTTTTTTTTTTTCTGTCACATGTGTCATTTTTTAAAAAAAAAAGATGAGCATGCAATGCCTTAGATTTGTATGAGTTCTCTAGAGGAGAGGTCTTGGTGGCAAGTCTCTGCTGCAGAGTCTCTCTTCTCATCCCATGGTTGGCTGCACAAAAAGGAGTCCATTTCTCTGTCCCTCCTGCCTCTCTCCCTGGTGAGTTATATGCCAGTCTTCACATTGGATCTGGACCACTCTGTTCTGCAGACTTAGGGTGGTTTCACATAAGTGTGGGACCCAGCACAGTTATTCTAATGAGGGACACTGGGGACAAACCCTGACTGTTTCTCTGAATGCCCCAGGATACCCCTCTCTAATAATGACAATGAGGAACCTTTGTCCAGTGCTTATTTTAGTTCAGGCAGTAAGTGGTTTCCATGTATTAACATTTAGTCCTCACAACTACCAAAGAACGTAGTTCCTATCATTATCTCTGGTTTATAGATGAGAAAAGTGAGGCACAGAGAAGGAGAGTCACTTCTTCAAGGTTACACAGGGAATGAGCAGGGGATCTGGGTTTCAAACCCAGGTAATGCTTCTCTAGAGCCCTACTCCTAACCACTATGCTGACAATACCTCAGGCACAGATGCTGCATCTTTGCTGGCCCAGGATCATTCAGGACCTGAATATTTGCAGATGGCAAGGCATGACCCAGAGGGTGACCTTACACATAGTGCCTCAAGCTGCTCTTCATCTTTCATTTCTTCTACCATCTTAGTGGTGCCATTATCCATTCATCTGCTGACCAAAGCTTGACATGGAAGAGTCCTCCTGGACCACATTTACTTCTTCTGTTTGCCCATCCTCACCTGAGTCCCTATCCTGCCCCACTGTCACACCCAGTCACTTGTCAGGTCCTGTGGGTCCTATCACTGAAGCCTCTCAACCACTACCCTCTCTCTAGATGACCCTCAGGGAGGCTTGTCTAGACTCTTCTCTTTACCTGCTTATAGATACTACATGAACAGTGCACAGGGCTCATTTGAATATTCATGAGCCTTAGCAAGATTCAACATAAGTAGTTCCATAATCTTTAATGTCTCATCCCCAAACATCCCTCATGTAAAGCTGGGAAGATGTTATGATGGCCTTGTGATCTCTTGTGATGTTTCTAGTGTCTTATGAGACCTTTGTCCTGTGTCTCCTGCCTCCATATTCTCCTTGGGCCAGGACATCCAGAAGTAGTGTTCTAAATCCCAAATTTCCTCAAGGTCCCACTCCTCTTTCCTACCATCTTTAAATCTCATATAATAAAAAAAAATCTCATATTTTCCGTAATTAGGGTCCAACTTACCTCACCACCAACCCTCCCACAGAACTGTGTTTCCTCCCATCTTTGGTGCTTGGTCCTGCAATATGGATCCTTTCTTCAGTCCTCACACACATTCTACCCTCCATCTGCCATTGTCCCTGCTATTCCTTCTTGTAATGTCCTTTCTCACTCTTGCCAGTGACTTAATCCTATGCATCCTTCAGTGCCCCTAAATCTGTCCTCAAGTGCCCTGGGCGGAGTTTATTGCTTTAAACTATCTGCAGTAATACTTATCTCATAGAGTAGTTGTTCTGAGATTGAGTTAACACTGTAAAATACTCAGGTCCATGCCAGGCACCAAGAAACCACACTGTTAATGACAATGTTATGATTTTGTGCTTATTTCTACTGATGTTGCTATGATTATAAGCATGCATCTCCCTCCTCCATAAGATGACAGCTCCTTGAAGGCAGGGGCCATATGTTATTCCCTTACTGTCTTGTTTTCACTTATCCCTCCCCCTTAACTCTTAAAGCCTGGCATGGTGCCTGAGGAGTATTCGCTTTCCTACAAATATATCTTAGCTCATCTGAGTTTCCCTTATGGTTATTGTTCTTGTTCTTCTCAAAGTCTAGTGGGATAACCCATTTATCCCATCCCCCTTCCCATCTCCCTCTGGTAACCATCAGTTTGTTCTCTATAGTTAATAAGTCTGTTTCTTAGTTTGTCATTCTCTTATTTTCTCTTTCTGATCCTTTTTATGTTTCTTAAATTTCACATATGTTGAAACCATATGTCTTTCTCTGACTGACTTATTTCTTTTAGCATAATATTGCCTAGCTTCATCCACATCATTGCAAATGGAAAGCTTTATTCTTTTTGATGCCTGAGTAATATTCAGTAGTAGATAGATCCAACATCTTTTTATTCATTCATAAATCATTGGACATTTGCGCTCTTTCCATAAATGCACTATTCTTGATAATGGTGCTTTAAACATCTGGTGCATGTTTCCCTTCAAATCGATATTTTCGTATCCTTTGTATAAATGCCAATTTATAGATTTTACCCGTGAAGCTGTCTGATCCTGGACTTTGGGTGGATTTTTAATTACTAATTCAATTTCATTATTAATAATCACTATGTTAAAATCTTCTATTTCTTTCTGTTTCAGGTTTAAGAGATTGTACATTTCTAAGAATTTATCCATTTCTTCTCATTTTTCCAGTTGTTAGCATATAATTTTTCTCTATATTATTTTTTAATTATTTGCATTTTTATGTTTGTGTTATTTCAATTCTTTTTTTCTGATCATATTTGAGTCTTCTTTTTTTATAAGTCTGGTTGAAGTTTTTCTTTTTTTTAATTTTTAATGTTTATTTATTCTTGAGAGAGAGAGAAGCAGAGTGTGAGCAGGAGAAGGGTGGAGAGAGAGGAAGACTGAATCCGAAGCAGGCTTCAGGTTCTGACCTGTCAGCACAGAGCTCGACATAGGGCTGGAACTCATTAACTGTGAGATCATGACCTGAGCCGAAGTCGGACATTCAACCAACGGAGCCACCCAGGTGCCTCTGAAGTTCTTCTTTAAGATTGTGCTTATCAGGGCGCCTGGGTGGCTCAGTCAGTTGAGCATCCAACTTTGGGTCAGGTCATGATCTCCCGGTTTGTGAGTTCCACATTCACATCGGGCTCTGTGCTGACAGCTCAGAGCCTGGAGTCTGCTTTGAGTTCTGTGTCTCCTCTCTCTGCCCCTCCCCCACTTGAGTGCGCACGCGCTCTCTCTCTCTCTCTCAAAAATAAATAAATGTAAAAAATATTAAGAAAAATAAAATCGTGTTTATCATTTTAAGGATCATGTCTTGGGTTCATTTCTACTTTCTATTCGTTTTAGTTTATATTTTAGATGGTAGTTTATTGTTTAAATTTCATACCACCAAAAAATGCGGGGACTGTTGTTGATGACCTGGTTCATACTCTTGTGGCAGGTGCTGCCAATGAAGAGAACCTACTTCATTTGTTATGTAATATATCTTACATTTTTAATATCATATATTGGAAAAATAATTTTTATTCCCAGAAAAAGTGAGAAGAAAGTATAAAGAATTTCAGTATATGCTCTGCTTCCACACATGCATAGCTTCCTCAAGAATCATACCCTACCAAAGTGGTACATTATGTACAATTGATAAACCTACACTGACACAGTATAATCAACCAAAGAACAGCATTTACATTATTATTCATTCTTCTTATTGCACAGTTTTTGTGTGCTTGGAGAAAAGTTTATTAAGTTTTAAGCATCATTATGGAATTAAACAGAGAATCCTGATTGTCCTAAAATTCCTCTATGTTCCAAATATTCCATCTTCTCTCTTTTCACAACCACTGATCTTTTTACTTTCTCTGTATTTTTAGTTCATCCAGAATGTCTTATAGTTGACAGCCTTAATAGTTTATAAAAAGTCACTACTCAAATACTAGATATTGTTTGATACAGGAGTGCACTTGTGATTTCCACTGGGTGTTGTATGGAAGTGTTGAATGACTAAATTGTACACTAAAACTAATACTGCACTGTCCATTAACAAACTAGAATTTAAATAAAAACTGCAAAAATGGACCATAAACACATCAAGCATGATAAGATTAAGGTAAAACTTGATCATAAAAAGTTGTTCTTATGGCTGTTATAAAAGCAAACAATTTGTCAGTTTCTAAACTTGTTTCCCTATGTGTGAAATAAAAGAGCCCTATAAGAAGATTCAACTGAGGATACCAAAGGTTGGGAGTGACAGAACACACCACCATGGGACCCTATAGGTCTAATCAAATAATATACCTTGGTAAGGGGAGTGAATATCTCAATCCTAAATCCTGCTTGAATGGAAATACACATCTGTTCAAACAGGTGGAGGATTAGATGCTGGAAGGCAGGCTACAATTTTCTCGCCATGCAAGTGCCCTGGCACAGTGCTGAGTCCCCTATAAAGACGATTACTTCATAAAAGTGAAGTGGAGAAGACATTTTCTCACTCCACAAATGTGCTGTATCATCTAGTTATGCACCTGAAACCAATTTAGAACACTTGTGAAGACTGCCAAAAGCTCTTGAACCATGGGAGATACATTGGGGAATCTGACATGGTGTTCTAGCAATCCAAAATTAGTGTTGTTAAAAGACTTTTGGTTTGTTGACAGGTACCATACAGCTCACCAGAAGGGTTATCTATGAAAATGATTTTGCATAAACAAAAGTTTGGAACCCAGGGGTTTCTCTATTATCCAGGAATTAGGTGATTTCGGTTTTCCCTGTGGTTTCTCTCCTTCACAACATATCCTAAAGCTAGGGATGTTTTGTTTCTACCAGTGTTGTAATGCTTAAGGGCATCATGGAGACGAGCTGAAGACATCACTTCCTTATAACTATTTCTACTCCCATGTCATGTAAACAGGATAACTCTAAAGTCTAAGTTGAGCAATGTTTCTCGGCATCATTATGAGTGAGATGGCAGGCAAGATAAGGCAGGATTTTTGTTGAAGTGTTAGAATTATATTCTCATAATTTCAGCCTTATAATGTATTGAATTATTAGAATTATCTGATGTTTCGAGATTAAAGGTAAATTTAATTAATACTATTCATATATAAATTTATATATTTATGGAATTATATTTTCATTTCTATCATGTTCAATTTTAATTTGATTTTTTTTAGTTTTTCTCACTTCAATTGCTTATGCTTTTCCCCAGGATTGCTTACTTAAATGTTTTAAAATAATGATATCTTTGTCAGCCATCATTGTTTTTATCTGCACTGTACAATTGCCAAAGAACAGTAGATGCTTTTTAGTATCTTATAATATACTCATTATCTTGGTATTTGTATGTTTTACAACAATATTTTCATGGATTTCTTCTATTCAAAAGGGTTTTTATTTTCTTTTTTGAAATTTCCAGCTCTGTTTCTCATGGTGCCACTATCACCACTGAACGAACCACCTGCACCTTGTCACTTCCAATCCTCATAATAACTTTAAGCTGTCAGTAACTAACCATGGTTTTGCAATGTTTTTTTTAAAGAATATACTAAATTGATGAGAAAAATTATGATATACAGGAGTTTAAATAATAAAACAGAAGAGAAGATGTGATTTTACCATAGAGATTATATAAGTGCGTGCGAGCGTGTGTGTGTGAGAGAGAGTCGGGAAGGACTATATGAATATTATATAATTAAATAATACAGCTCTACATGCAGGACTTTTTAAAAAGATGAGGAAATACGTATTTATAAAACTCTACTTTCCCCTAAGTAACATATAATCTACTGAGAAATATCACTTAGGTTCTTGTAAATGACTTCTTCCTTTTATTACACATTATCATTTCATATATTTGATGTCAATACAAAGAACTTATGAGTATTTCCCCCAGGTTTATTTAATGATGATATTAACCCACCATCATCCATGATTATGTACATAATTTGTGTTTGATATATTGAAATAAAATATTGAGAATAGTCTGGAGTGAGAACATAAAAGGAGGAGGAACTTCAGCTGCATTATCTGTCTTCTGGGACTGCTCGGGGACTTCAACCTCAACCCCAGGAAAGACTAGCTGTTTCTTCTCAGAGTGACGGGCTAGGATGTGCACTTGGATATATAAATTTTCAAGATTTGAGCTGGTACCAAGTTCCCCTGTACATTATCACCAGCCCATCAATTCTATAGACTTTTTTTTGTATATTTCATTTCTACTGATACACCCAATGTTTTCTAAGCCCCATGATTTTCCCATGGTACTATTTGCAGATTTACCACATATAAACACAAGTTATAGAGAAGTTTGAAATTAAAAAAGACAGCAATGATTTGTACCACTCTGCAATATTGCCTTACTTGTATGTAATAAGTGTATGAAATAGTTGGGACATACATATACTAAAAAATTACACATTTGCCTAATCAAATTTAACTGACTGTCTTGCACTTTATTGCTCACATTGTATATGAGAAACATGGTGCTTTCCTATCCAGGCTCAGCATTAACACCCTAAGATTGTCAGTGGAAAAAAGAATTATTTCTTCATCAGGAATACACTTTTTTCAGTGTATGGCCATTTACACAAAACAGGAATGACTAAGAGGTGGTCAGCCACATATGCCATGACCTGGTAAAAAGAAATATTAAAAATTTTATCTATGTTCTTTTATTGAATAGATTTCATTATCTCTTTTTGGGGTATGATTTTTGATACATACATTCTATCTTTAAAAATGATTTACATATACAGTTAATAATTCCACAAATATTAGTGGTCAACACCAAATGCTGTTTTACTGTACTGGACTATGATCTCTAAAACTTGATATCATTGTGCCTTAAAGCCAGTATCATCCTACTCTTCAGGGCCCAACACGACAGCAGAACCTAAGTGTCCTGTGGGTACAGATACATTCATTCAAAAACTTAAAGCCAGGGGAGATGTGATGATAAATTGAAAATATATAAAGGAAAACTTTCCAAACAGGAATATTATTATTACCAGAAAAATTGTCAATCAAACATAGGAGAAAGCTGTCCTTCAAACAAAGAGATATAATGACTGTCCCAATTAAACAAAAAATGATGGAATATATATACACTAGACTTGGTTTAAAGATCTGATTTTAATTTTTTTAATTGAAATAAATGGACAGGAAAAGCAACAAAAGAGCTTATGAAATTAAAAAAATCAATACTTACAGTAATTATATGGATAAACAGTATATTGTAATAGTGTTATAGTGGTTGGTAAATCATTTATAACACCAACATGCAAGAAAATGAGCAAATGTACTACTAATAATAATCACAAAAGTCTTTAATACATACACAACATAAGAAATCCATTCTGCTATCAAAACTTAAATACTTTGGAGCAATGAGAGTGCACAGTACTTTAATAATTTTGAAGTTAACTTGTTAGCAGATTAAAGAGGCATTTATATCTCTAATAGCTTTATATCATGTCTCAAAAAATTATAGTAAAGACAAAGAGAAAATAATCAAATTCTATCACTAAAAAATGATTAAACCTCTAAGAAAGACAGCATGAAAGGGGCGCCTGGGTGGCGCAGTCGGTTAAGCGTCCGACTTCAGCTCAGGTCACGATCTCATGGTTCGTGAGTTCGAGCCCCGCGTCAGGCTCTGGGCTGATGGCTCGGAGCCTGGAGCCTGTTTCCGATTCTGTGTCTCCCTCTCTCTCTGCCCCTCCCCCGTTCATGCTCTGTCTCTCTCTGTCCCAAAAATAAATAAAAAACGTTGAAAAAAAAATTAAAAAAAAAAAAACAAAACACTGGCCACCACAGACATAATAGTAGTAAAATTTGGAAAATACAGAGATAAGGAAAATAACCTGAGAGCAGCAAGGGAAAAGAAAACCTTAACTTACAAGGGAAAACGAATCAAGTTAGCAGCAGACTTATCAAAGAAACATGGCAGAACAGAATGCAGTTGCATGATATATTCAACATTCTGAATGGGAGAAATATGCAGCCAAGAATAGCTGATACAAGATGTCATTCAGAATACAAGAGAGATAATGAGTTTCCTGACAACCAAAAACTAAAGGATTTTGTGACCACTACAAGAGTTCTGAAAAAAAAAAGAAAAATCTTTAGAAACAGCAGCCAAACAATATAATGACACTAAATAAATATCTGTCAGTAATCACTCTGAATCTAAATGGAATTATCATTCCAATCAAAAGGCATAGGATGTAACAGCAGATTAAAAAATATCCATCTATATACTACCTAGAGGAGACCCATTTTAGAACTAAAAGTATCTGCAAATCTTAAGTGAGACAGGGAAGAACAATTTACCATGCAAATAGAAATAAAAAAAAAAAGAAAGCAAAGCAAAGCAAAACAGAGCAAAGAAAAGACAAGAAAAGAAAAGAGAAGAAAAGAAAACTGGAGTATCAATACTTACATCAGACAAACTGGATGATAAACCAAAGAATGTAATTAAAAGGACACAATACCATAGTAAAGGGACTATACACATGAAAAGTAAACAATTGTATATATTTATGTCCCCAACTTAAAAGCACCCAAATATATAAAACAATTACTAACAAACATAAAAGAACTCATTAATAATAATATAATAATAGTAAGGAATTTTAACACCCCACTTACATCAATGGACAGATCATCTAAGCAGAAAAGGTTACACACAAGGTCACAAATTAGGCCTAGACAAGTACAAAAAGATGGAGATCATACTATGCATATTTTCTGATCACAACATGAAACCTGAGTTCAACTATAAGAAAAAAAATGGAAAGACTGCAAATACAGGGAGGTTAAAGAACATGCTACAAAACAATGAATGGGTCACCAGGAATTCAAAGAAGAAGAAAGACAAACAAACAAAACCAAATAAACAAGCGATAAAGTGAAATGAAAACAAGACAGTCCAAAACCATCAGATGCTGTAAAAATGGTCTTAAGAGGGAAGTATATAGCAATACAGGCCTACCTCAGAAAGCAAGAAAATTCTCAAACAACCTAAAATTCTACATAAAGGAGGTAAAAAAAAGAAAAAAACTAAGTCAAAATATTACAAAAGAAGTGGAATAGTAAAGAGAGCAAAAATCAATAATGTAGAAACAAAATAATGTAGAAAAGAAAAGGTCAGCAAAACCAGGAGTTGATTGTTTCAAAGAACTGATAAAATTGATAAATATCTACCCAGACTTATCAAAAAGAAAAGAGAAAGGACTTAAATAAATAAAATCACAAATAAGAAAGGAGAAACTATAAACAACACTACAGCAATATAATATTCATAAGAGAATATTAGGAAAAATTATGGGGTAAAAAATTTGGTAGTCTGTAAGAAATGGTTACTTACAGATATGTAAAGTACCAAAACTGAAAGAGGAAGAAATAGTAGAATTGAAGAGACAAATAACCAGCAAAGAAATTGAATAAGTAATTACAAATCTCCCAAGAATAAAAAGTCCAGGGCCAGATGGCTTCACAGGGGAATTCTAACAAACGTTTTAGAAGAGTTAATACCTATATTCCTGAAACTATTCCAAAAAAAGAAATGGAATGAAAACTTCAAAACTGATTCTAGCAGGTCAGCAGTACCCTGATATCAAAACCAGATAAATATTCCGCTTCAACGAGAACTACATGTCAATATCCCTGATGAACATGGATTCAAAAATTCTCAACAAATTATGCAATGTGAATCCAACAGTGTATTAAAGGAATCATTTACCACTATCACGTGGGATTTATTTCTTGGATTCACAAATCATTCAACATGATACAAAACAATAATACAAGAAAAGATAAAACCCATATGTTTATTTCAATAGATGCAGAAAAATGATTTGGAAAGTACAATATCCATTTGTGATAGAAATACACCACAAAGTCTGGATAGAGGGAACATACCTACACTTATAAAGGTCATATATATGAAACCCATAGCTAATAACATCCTCAATGGGGAAGAACTTAAAGCTTTCCCTCTTTGTTAGCAGAGAGGGATCTCCACTCACTCTCATCATTGTTATTTAGCCTAGTACTGGAAGTCTTAGCCACAGAAGACAACTACAAAAATAAAAGGCTTCAAAATCAGCAAGGAAGAAGTCCAACATTCACTATTTCCAGCTGGTATGATATTTAATGTAGAAAAAATGAAAGACTACCAAAAAATTCCTAGACTGATACACAAATTCAGTAAAATCACATGACTCAAAATCAATGTAGAGAAATCTATTGTACTTCTATACACCAATAATGAAGCAGCGGAAAAAGTAATAAAAAAATCAATCCCATTTGTAAGTACATCAAACATAATATACCTAAGAATAAAACTAACCAAAAGGATAAATGATCTGTACTCAGGAAAGTATAAAATACTTATGAAAGAGATTGAATATGACACAAAAAATGGAAAAAAAAAAGTCCATGCTCATGGATTGGAAAAACAAATATTGTCAAAATGTCTATACTACACAAAGCAATCTAGACACTTAATGCATTCCTTATCAAAATAGGACCAGAATTTTTCAGAGAGCCAGAACAAACAACTCTAATATTTGTATGGAACCATGAAAGACTCCTAAAAGCCAAACAACTGCAAAAATATAAGCAGGGCTGGAGACATCACAGTTCTGGACTTCAAACTATATTACAAAGCTGTAGTGATCAAGACAGTATGGTACTTGCTCTAAAATAAACAAATGCAACAGAACAGAAAACACAGAATTGACTCAGAAGTATGTGGCCAATTCATCTTCCTCAATATAAGAAAGAATATCCAAATATTCAATGCAAAAAACAATGTCTCCTCAACAAAATTTGTCTGGAAAACTGGACAGCAACATGCAAAAGAATGAAACTGTACCACAGTCTTTCAATATACACAAAAATAAGTGCAAATGGATTTGATGATATAATCAAAATTTTAGAAGAGAACACAGGCAATAATCTCTTTGATATCAGCCATAGAAGTTTTTACTAGATGATTTCTGAGAGGCAAGTGAAACTGAAGCAAAAATAAACTATTGGGACTTCATCAAAATGAAAATCTGCACAGTGAAGGAAACAATCAACAAAAATAAAAGGCAACCTATGGAACAGGAGAAAATATTTGCAAATAAGATATCTGGTAAAGGGTTATTATACAAAACATAAAGAATTCATCAAACTCAACATCCAAAAACCACAAATAATCCAGTTGAAAAGTGGGTAGAAAATATGAGAAGACATTTTATGGAAAGAAGACAACCACATGACTAACAGATGCATGAAAATATGCTGAACATCACTCATCATCAGGGAAATACAAGTCAAAACTATAAGATATCACCTCATCCTGTCACAACAGCTAAAATTAACAAGAAACAACAGATGTCGATGAGGATGTGGAAAAAGTGGAACCCACTTAAACTGTTGGAGGAATATAACTGCTATAACCACTCAAGAATAAAGTATGGAGGTTGCTCAAAAACTCAAATAAAGGTACCCTATGACCCAGTGATTGCATTTATCCAAAGGATATAAAAATACAGATTTGAAGGGAAACATGCACCATATGATTAAAGTATCATTATCAACAATAACCCAATTGTGAAAGACCCCAATGTCCACTGACTGATAAATGGATAAAGAAGACCCAGGTTATATGTACAGTGGAATATGATTCAGGCATCAAAAATAATAAAACTTGTCATTTGCAATGATGTAGATGGAGCTAGAGAGTATTCGCTAAGAGAAATAAATCACTCAAAGAAAGTAAAATACCATATGATCTCACTCATAGGAATAATTTAAGAAACAAACAAGAAATTACACTCAGAAAAAATGAGAGACAAACTAAGAAACAAACTTGTTAACTATAGAGAACAAATGAAAGGAGGCAGAAGGGGATAGGCTAATTGAGTAATAGGTATGAAGGAGGACAGTTGTTCAGATGTGCACTAGGTGTTGTATGTAAGTACTTAATCACTATATTTTACAACTGAATCTAATATTACACTGTATGTTAACTAGTTGGAATTTGAATAAATTCTTAAAAATGTGGTTGATAAGGAAAGGAACAGTATTTAAGATTTATGCCAACACAATGAGCGAAGAGTGAGTAGAAGATGGTATTACAAGAGTGAGTAGAAGGTGGTATTGCCTTAGTTGTGATGATGATTAATAACCAACTAATCACAGACTATCAATTACACATACTAGCTTCCCTGTTATAGAACTTGATAAGAACAAGACCAATAACCATAAAAGAAACTTGGATGTGGCTAAGAAACATTTGTAGGAAATTTAATATTCCCCAGGCAACATGCCAGGCTTGAAGAGGTAAGGGGGAAGAACAGTGAGAACAAGACAGTAAGGGAATAAAATATGGCCCCTGACCCCATGGAGCTGTCATCTTATGGAGGAGGCAGATGAATGTTTATAATCACAGCAATAATCAGTAGACATATGTAAAAATTATAACATTAATGGTATGTTTGCTCAGTGACAGACATGGGCCTAAGCATTTTGCAATGTTAATTCCCTTAATCTTCACAACAGCTACTATGAGATAGCTACTACTACAGACATTTTAAGGCAATAAACTCTGCCCAGGGGAGTCTAGGGAGCTTTAGGGGCACCAAAGGATGAAAACTAGTCCATTAGTGGCAAGCCTGAGAAAAGATGTCTCAGGCAGCAGGAATAGGAAGAACAATGGCAGATGGAGGGTAGGATGTATGCGAGGATTGAAGGTAGGAAGTTATTGGGGAACACAGTATCAAGGATGGGAGGACACAAAGTCATGGGGGAGGGGTGGTAGCGAGTTAGTTTGGATCATAAATATGGAAAATAGAAGAATTAAAGATGTAGGGAATAGAAGTGGAGACTTGAGCAGATTTGGGATTTAGACACTACTTCTGGAAGTCCTGGCCCAGGTAGAATGTGGAGGCAGGAGACACAGGACAAGGGTCTTATGAGACTCTAGGCAACACTGCAGAAGCACACAAGGCCATCAGAACGTTTTCCAAGCTTTACACGAGGAATATTTTTGGGCAAGACATTAAAGATTATGGAACTACTTGCATTGCATCTTGCTAAGGCTCATGAATGTTTAAATGAGTCATGTTTACTGTTCATGTACTATCTATAAGCAGGTAAAGAAAAGAGTCTAGATGATCTGCCCTGACTGTCATGTAGAGAGAGGGGAAGGGTCGAGAGGGTTCAGCTGTAGCACCCACAGGACCTGACAAGTGACTGGGTGTGACAGTGTGCAGAGCAGGGACTCAGATGAGGATGGGCAAGCAGGAGAGGAGAATGTGTTCCTGGGTGACTTTTCCATGTCTAGCTTTGGTCAGCGGATGAAGAGATAATGACACCACTATGGTGGTAGAAGAAATGCAGGATGAAGAGAAGCCTGAGGCACTCTACCCAAGGGCATGCACCAGGTCATGCCTTGCCATCTGCAAATACTCAGGTCTTGAATGATCCTGGGCCATCAAAGACTCAGCATCTGTTCCTGAGTCAGGGTTACCATAGCAGTTAAGAGTGGGGTTTTAGGGCAGCATTACCCGGCTTTGAATCCCAGATCCACTACTCATTCTTTTTGTGACTTTGAGGAAGTGATTCTCCTTATCTGTGCCTCAGTTTTTTCCTCATTTGTAAACCAGAGATAATGATAGGACCTAACGTGCTATGGTGGTTATGAGGATTAAACACTTTTTAATATATGAAATTTATTGTCAAATTGGTTTCCATACAACACCCAGTGTTCATCCCAAAAGATGCCCTCCTCAATACCCATCACCCACCCTGCCCTCCCTCCCACCCCCCATCAACCCTCAGTTTGTTCTCAGTTTTTAACAGTCTCTTATGCTTTGGCTCTCTCCCACTCTAACCTCTTTTTTTTTTTCCTTCCCCTCCCCCATGAGTTTCTGTTAAGTTTCTCAGGATCCACATAAGAGTGAAAACATATGGTATCTCTCTTTCTCTGTATGGCTTATTTCACGTAGCATCACACTCTCCAGTTCCATCCACATTGCTACAAAGGGCCATATTTTGTTCTTTCTCATTGCCATGTAGTACTCCATTGTGTATATAAACCACAATGTCTTTATCCATTCATCAGTTGATGGACATTTAGGCTCTTTCCACAATTTGGCTATTGTTGAGAGTGCTGCTATAAACATTGGGGTACAAGTGCCCCTATGCATCAGTACTCCTGTATCCCTTGGGTAAATTCCTAGCAGTGTTATTGCTGGGTCATAGGTTAGATCTATTTTTAATTTTCTGAGGAACCTCCACACTGTTTTCCAGAGCGGCTGCACTAGTTTGCATTCCCACCAACAGTGCAAGAGGGTTCCCGTTTTTCCACGTCCTCTCCAGCATCTATAGTCTCCTGATTTGTTCATTTTGGCCACTCTGACTGGCGTGAGGTGATATCTGAGTGTGGTTTTGATTTGTATTTCCCTGATGAGGAGCGACGTTGAGCATCTTTTCATGTGCCTGTTGGCCATCCGGATGTCTTCTTTAGAGAAGTGTCTATTCATGTTTTCTGCCCATTTCTTCACTGAGTTATTTGTTTTTCGGGTGTGGAGTTTGGTGAGCTCTTTATAGATTTTGGATACTAGCCCTTTGTCTGATATGTCATTTGCAAATATCTTTCCCCATTCCGTTGGTTGCCTTTTAGTTTTGTTGGTTGTTTCCTTTGCTGTGCAGAAGCTTTTTATCTTCATAAGGTCCCAGTAATTCATTTTTGCTCTTAATTCCCTTGCCTTTGGGGATGTGTCGAGTAAGAGATTGCTACGGCTGAGGTCAGAGAGGTCTTTTCCTGCTTTCTCCTCTAAGGTTTTGATGGTTTCCTGTCTCACATTCAGGTCCTTTATCCATTTTGAGTTTATTTTTGTGAATGGTGTGAGAAAGTGGTCTAGTTTCAACCTTCTGCATGTTGCTGTCCAGGTCTCCCAGCACCATTTGTTAAAGAGACTGTCTTTTTTTCCATTGGATATTCTTTCCTGCTTTGTCAAAGATTAGTTGGCCATACGTTTGTGGGTTTAGTTCTGGGGTTTCTATTCTATTCCATTGGTCTATATGTCTGTTTTTGTGCCAATACCATGCTGTCTTGATGATTACAGCTTTGTAGTAGAGGCTAAAGTCTGGGATTGTGATGCCTCCTGCTTTGGTCTTCTTCTTCAAAATTACTTTGGCTATTCGGGGCCTTTTGTGTTTTCATATGAATTTTAGAATTGCTTGTTCTAGCTTCGAGAAGAATGCTGGTGCAATTTTGATTGGGATTGCATTGAATGTGTAGATAGCTTTGGGTAGTATTGACATTTTGACAATATTTATTCTTCCAATCCATGAGCAGGGAATGTTTTTCCATTTCTTTATATCTTCTTCAATTTCCTTCATAAGCTTTCTATAGTTTTCAGCATACAGATCTTTTACATCTTTGGTTAGATTTATTCCTAGGTATTTTATGCTTCTTGGTGTAATTGTGAATGGGATCAGTTTCTTTATTTGTCTTTCTGTTGCTTCATTGTTAGTGTATAAGACTGCAACTGATTTCTGTACATTGATTTTGTATCCTGCAACTTTGCTGAATTCATGTATCAGTTCTAGCAGACTTTTGGTGGAGTCTAACGGATTTTCCATGTATAATATCATGTCATCTGCAAAAAGTGAAAGCTTCACTTCATCTTTGCCAATTTGGATGCCTTTGATTTCCTTTTGTTGTCTGATTGCTGATGCTAGAACTTCCAACATTATGTTAAACAACAGCAGTGAGAGTGGGCATCCCTGTTGTGTTCCTGATCTCAGTGAAAAAGCTCTCAGTTTTTCCCCATCGAGGATGATGTTAGCTGTGGGCTTTTCATAAATGGCTTTTATGATCTTTAAGTATGTTCCTTCTATCCCGACTTTCTTGAGGGTTTTTATTAAGAAAGGGTGCTGGCTTTTGTCAAAGGCCTTTTCTGTATTGATTGACAGGATCATATGGTTCTTATCTTTTCTTTTATTAATGTGATGTATCACGTTGATTGATTTGTGAATGTTGAACCAGCCCTGGAGCCCAGAAATGAATCCCACTTGATCATGGTGAATAATTCTTTTTATATGCTGTTGAATTCGATTTGCTAGTATCTTACTGAGAATTTTTGCATCCATATTCATCAGGGATATTGGCCTGTAGTTCTCTTTTTTTACTGGGTCTCTGTCTGGTTTAGGAATCAAAGTAATACTGGCTTCATAGAATGAGTCTGGAAGTTTTCCTTCCCTTTCTATTTCTTGGAATAGCTTGAGAAGGATAGGTATTATCTCTGCTTTAAACGTCTGGTAGAACTCCCCTGGGAAGCCATCTGGTCCTGGACTCTTATTTGTTGGGAGATTTTTGATAACCGATTCCATTTCTTCGCTGGTTATGGGTCTGTTCAAGCTTTCTATTTCCTCCTGATTGAGTTTTGGAAGAGTGTGGGTGTTTAGAAATTTGTCCATTTCTTCCAGGTTGTCCAGTTTGTTGGCATATAATTTTTCATAGTATTCCCTGATAATTGTTTGTATCTCTGAGGGATTGGTTGTAATAATTCCATTTTCATTCATGATTTTATCTATTTGGGTCATCTCCCTTTTCTTTTTGAGAAGCCTGGCTAGAGGTTTGTCAATTTTGTTTATTTTTTCAAAAAACGAACTCTTGGTTTCGTGATCTGCTCTACAGTTTTTTTTAGATTCTATATTGTTTATTTCTGCTCTGATCTTTATTATTTCTCTTCTGCTGGGTTTAGGCTGCCTTTGCTGTTCTGCTTCTATTTCCTTTAGGTGTGCTGTTAGATTTTGTATTTGGGATTTTTCTTGTTTCTTGAGATAGGCCTGGATTGCAATGTATTTTCCTCTCAGGACTGCCTTCGCTGCGTCCCAAAGCATTTGGATTGTTGTATTTTCATTTTCGTTTGTTTCCATATATTTTTTAATTTCTTCTCTAATTGCCTGGTTGACCCACTCATTCGTTTAGTAGGGTGTTCTTTAACCTCCATGCTTTTGGAGGTTTTCCAGACTTTTTCCTGTGGTTGATTTCAAGCTTCATAGCATTGTGGTCTGAAAGTATGCATGGTATAATTTCAATTCTTGTGAACTTATGAAGGGCTGTTTTGTGACCCAGCATATGATCTATCTTGGAGAATGTTCCATGTGCACTCGAGAAGAAAGTATATTCTGTTGCTTTGGGATGCAGAGTTCTAAATACATCTGTCAAGTCCATCTGATCCAATGTATCATTCAGGGCCCTTGTTTCTTTATTGACCGTGTGTCTAGATGATCTTTCCATTTCTGTAAATGGAGTGTTAAAGTCCCCTGCAATTACCACATTCTTATCAATAAGGTTGCTTATATTTGTGAGTAATTGTTTTATATATTTGGGGGCTCCGGTATTCGGCGCATAGACATTTATAATTGTTAGCTCTTCCTGATGGATAGACCCTGTAATTATTATATAATGCCCTTCTTCATCTCTTGTTACAGCCTTTAATTTAAAGTCTAGTTTGTCTGATATAAGTATGGCTACTCCAGCTTTCTTTTGGCTTCCAGTAGCATGATAAATAGTTCTCCATCCCCTCACTCTCAATCTAAAGGTGTCCTCAGGTCTAAAATGAGTCTCTTGTAGACAGCAAATAGATGGGTCTTGTTTTTTTATCCATTCTGATACCCTACGTCTTTTGGTTGGCGCATTTAATCCATTTACATTCAGTGTTATTATAGAAAGATACGAGTTTAGAGTCATTGTGATGTCTGTATGTTTTATGCTTGTAGTGATGTCTCTGGTACTTTGTCTCACAGGATCCCCCTTAGGATCTCTTGTAGGGCTGGTTTCGTGGTGACAAATTCCTTCAGTTTTTTTTGTTTGGGAAGACCTTTATCTCTCCTTCTATTCTAAATGACAGACTTGCTGGATAAAGGATTCTCGGCTGCATATTTTTTCTGTTTAGCACACTGAAGATATCGTGCCAATCCTTTCTGGCCTGCCAAGTTTCAAAAGAGAGATCAGTCACGAGTCTTATAGGTCTCCCTTTATATGTGAGGGCACGTTTATCCCTTGCTGCTTTCAGAATTTTCTCTTTATCCTTGTATTTTGCCAGTTTCACTATGATATGTCGTGCAGAAGATCGATTCAAGTTACGTCTGAAGGGAGTTCTCTGTGCCTCTTGGATTTCAATGCCTTTTTCCTTCCCCAGTTCAGGGAAGTTCTCAGCTATTATTTCTTCAAGTACCCCTTCAGCACCTTTCCCTCTCTCTTCCTCCTCTGGGATACCAATTATGCGTATATTATTTCTTTTTAGTGTATCACTTAGTTCTCTAATTTTCCCCTCATACTCCTGGTTTTTTTTAATCTCTCTTTCTCTCAGCTTCCTCTTTTTCCATAACTTTATCTTCTAGTTCACCTATTCTCTCCTCTGCCTCTTCAATCCGAGCCGTCGTGGTTTCCATTTTGTTTTGCATTTCGTTTAAAGCGCTTTTCAGCTCCTTGTGACTGTTCCTTAGTCCCTTGATCTCTGTAGCAAGAGATTCTCTGCTGTCCTCTATACTGTTTTCAAGCCCAGTGATTAATTTTATGACTATTATTCTAAATTCACTTTCTGTTATATTATTTAAATCCTTTTTGATCAGTTCATTGGCTGTTGTTATTTCCTGGAGATTCTTCTGAGGGGAATTCTTCCGTTTGGTCATTTTGGAGAGTCCCTGGAGTGGTGAGGACCTGCAGGGCACTTCCCCTGTGCTGTGGTGTATAACTGGAGTTGGTGGGCGGAGTCGCAGTCAGACCTGATGTCTGCCCCCAGCCCACCACTGGGGCCACAGTCAGACTGGCGTGTGCCTTCTCTTCCCCTCTCCTAGGGGCGGGATTCACTGTGGGGTGGCGTGGCCCGTCTGGGCTACTTGCACACTGCCAGGCTTGTGGTGCTGGGGATCTGGCGTATTAGCTGGGGTGGGTAGGCAAGGTGCACGGGGGCAGGAGGGGCAGGCTTAGCTCGCTTCTCCTTAGGTGATCCACTTCAGGAGGGGCCCTGTGGCAGCGGGAGGGAGTCAGACCCGCTGCGGAGGTTTGGCTCCGCAGAAGCACAGAGTTGGGTGTTTGCGGGGAGCGAGCAAGTTCCCTGGCAGGAACTGGTTCCCTTTGGGATTTTGGCTGGGGGATGGGCGGGGGAGATGGCGCTGGCGAGCGCCTTTGTTCCCCACCAAACTGAGCTCTGTCGTCCGGGGGCTCAGCAGCTCTCCCTCCCTTTGTCCTCCAGCCTTCCCGCTTTCTGAGCAGAGCTGTTAACTTATGATGACCTCCCAGACGCTAAGTCGCGCTTGCTGTCGGAACACAGTCTGTCCGGCCCCTCCGCTTTTGCCAGCCAGACTCGGGGGCTCTGCTTGGCTGGCAGGCTGCCCCTCCGCCCCGGCTCCCTCCCGCCAGTCCATGGAACATGCACCGCCCGCCGCCCTTCCGGAGACTCCGTTCTGCTAATCCTCTGGTGGTTTTCTGGGTTATTTAGGCCGGTGTAGGTGGAATCTAAGTGATCAGCAGGACGCGCGGTGAGCCCAGCGTCCTCCTACGCCGCCATCTTCCCAGCATTCCAGGAAAGAAAGTTTTAAGTAAATTATGAGTGCTTCGCTGTGTAGGTGTTGGAAGAGTTGGGGGTTCCAGTCAGCCTCTGGAGCACTATCCTGAATTCAGATTTTTCTCACAGGAACCGCAGATAAGGAACTGACCTAGGGGACCCTGTGTGCATTTGGCCTTCACCATTCATGGAAGGCTTCAAGCATAGACCTTACAAAAATTGTAAAATACACATAACATAAAATTTACCATCTCAACCACTTTTTTTTTAATGTTTATTTATTTCTGAGACAGAGACAGAGAAGAGCATGAATGCGGGATGGGCAGAGAGAGAGAGGGAGACACAGAATCAGAAGCAGGCTCCAGGCTCTGAGCCATCAGCACAGAGCCTGATGTGGGGCTTGAACTCACAAACTGTGAGATCATGACCTGAGCTGAAGTCAGTCGCTCAACCGACTGAGCCACCAGGCACACTGCATCTCAACTACTTTTAAGCATCCAGTTCAGTGGCATTAAGTTCACTTCCATGTTGTGTGACTATCATCCATGTCCAGAATTTACACATCTTCCCAAACTGACTCTCTAAACATAGACATTTTAATGACAATGGCAAATGAGGGGGCTCAGAGAGCTGAGATATATCACTCACATCCAGAAGAAGATGCACATTATACAAATTTAAATTTGTGCCCTTTAACTACATACTATACAACAATTTAGAATTGTTAATAAATACTACAATGACTTAACTCTGAGTTATATTTTTAAGCATTAATGTGCTCCATGTTTTTTTTAAATACTTTATTTTTGAGAGAGAGAGAATGAGTAGGGGAGGGGCAGAGAGAGAAGGAGACACAGAATCCAAAGCTGGCTCCAGGCTCTGAGCTATAAGCACACAGCCCAACACCGGGCTCGAACTCACAAACCACGAGATTATGACTTAAGCCAAAGTTGGATGCTTAAGCAACTGGGCTACCCAGGTGCCCCAATGTGCTCTGTGTTAACATGTAAAATGTACAAGTTTTGTAGGCCTGTTTTGACATTTCTTCATCTTTTTAATATACTGCTAGCCCCCAGGCATGGAAGTGGTCCAGGCCTCTTGAGCCTTTGGGAGGAAATGGTCTGCATCTTACAGGTGAGGAGGCAGGCTTTCCTTAGGCTCTTGTTTCTGGTGAGTTGCTGACTCCTAGTCTTTTCCCCTCTGCCAGCTGCTCTTCCAAGTGAGGTCAGCAAAACTTGTGGGACTATTTTTAGTGGCAGATGCAGTGACCTTAGCCCTCCTTCTGGGGCCCTGAGGCTTCTTCCCAGTAGCCCAGGGGTTGTTTTTGAGGTTCCTATAACCCTTGAGGTGTCAGCAGCTTCGTGTGCTATCCTCCTTCGTGGGGGTATTCCCTCCTGTGTCCCCAGGCTGTCAGGAACCTGGATGTGAGCCCAGTTGCTGTGACATTCCTACCCAGAGGGAAAACCAGCAGCTTCACTGAGGCCCACCTGAGTCCATGCCCCTACCGGGGCACTGTAAGTCTGCTTGCATGAATCTCAACAAAGACAAGAACGTCCCTGGCTGTTAAGCCATTTTGGGGGTGGAGAAGACTCCTAGGGTCTGCTGTAGGGAGGTTTTCTAACAGAGGCATGATCATCCCTCACATTGTAAGTCTAGCACTGCCAGACACTCTCTAGGGGCAAGTCTCAGTTTCCTCATTGGAAAATGGGAATGGTAATGTCTGTTCTGCCTGCCCCCAGGTCTGTCACAATGATTCAATGATATCATGGATGTAAGCATGTGTTGGAAAGTCCTAGTAAAGCGCAAGGTACTGTTTCCATTATAGCATGAACAGTGTTTTTAAGTTTTTTAATTTACTTTGAGAGAGGGGGAGTGAGAGCACGAACAGGGGAGGGGCAGAGGGAGAGGAAGAGAGAGCGACTCCCAAGCAGGTTCTGTGCTGTCAGCATAGAGCCCAACGTGGGGCTCGAACTCACAAACCATGAAATGATGACCTGAGCCAAAATCAAGAGTTGAACGCTTAACTGACTGAGAATAAATATTTTTGTTCATGTTTATGCAAATTACAAGAGGCTTTTGAGTAGTGGCGCTGTCTTCCTTCCTGGCAGCTCTCGACACAAGGGTGGTGGTCCGGGCCTAGGGCAGAGAGAACTGCTGCAGTCCTGTCCCACCTTGAGGCCCATGTGCTTCGTCCTGCTGTCACTGAGTCATGGGGTCATGGATTTGGCAGGACCAACAATAACAATAGCTCACTTCTCCACGTGTGCATGAAGCCCAGGAATGGCCTTTGGGTGTGGGTGGGCAGGCTGGGGTGGAGGGCAACTAAACCAGCCCTGGACTATTCAGCATGCCAAGCAGGGGTGGTAAGGGGCAGGCCCTGATTTTAAGATATCTTCCTCACCAGACAACAGATTTCTTACTTGGAATTTTATAGTTTTCTGTGTAAATTTGATTATAAATCAAAGAGCAGCTAACTCAGTCAGTAGTCATCTTTGAGCCAGAACACTAGATGAATCGGAGCCTCCCCGTATTTATAAAGCACTCATCCGTTCATGCCTTCATTCTCTTGTTCCCTTGTGTGAGAGAGGCAGCTTGGTTGATGGAATGGAAAATGTCATCTTTAGATTTAATTGGAATGGAGTTTGAATTCTGGCTATGCCTCTCAGGGCTGTGACCTCCAGCAAGTGGAGGAACTCTTTAGGACCTCAGTTTCCTCATCCATAAAAAAGGTAGGAGATATTCCCTCACAGGCTTGATCCAGAGGTCAGCACTGATTTGCAGATGGCAATCTGCACCTGGAGTAAGTGGCTGGCAGGCACCCTTTGCCCTCTATCATTGCAACTTTTATTTATTCTGCAATCAGCAAATGTCTTTCCAGTGCTGCAGATGTCCCCGCCACTGCCCCACTCAGGTTCCACCTCCAGCCCAGGGCACACCTGTCTGACTTCTTAATGTGGTCCTGCAGCAATTCCCAGGAAAGCCTTCTCTGCTGTGGGAGCCACTTGGCCCACCTTGCCTGACAGTCCATCAGGCCTGAAGGACCAGGGCACTATTGTCCCCTGGAAGTAGTCCTCATGTAAAGATAGGTGGGAGTTAGGATTTGTACACCCTTCAGGGGCAATATCTCTGAGGCTCCCAGAAATCCAGGCAGGACTGAGCTCCAGATGCCCACGGAGGTAACTTGCTTGGTAACGAAACTTCATTGGCTGCCCTCCTTTCCCTGCTTCACCTCCTCCCTCTCCCACCAACGTTTTCTGGGATCATCTCCCAGATAAACTCCTTGCACTTAAATCCTCATCTCATGGTCACTTCTGGGGGCTGGGAGTGGGGGCAACCTAAAGCAAGTGTCTACTATGTACTAGTGGAGATGTTCAGAGATGAACAGACAGAGTCTCTTCCCTTGGGGAATTCACAGTCTGAGAGGCAAAAATATCCCACCTAATATAGCACAATGACATAGTTAAGAGGTGTTGGGGGATTCCAAGGAAAGAGGCTGAGGGGCATGTGTTTGACACTTCCCAGGGGAGGACAAGCCTGAGCAGAGGCTAAGGGAGTCATTGCAGAGGGCAACCACTGCAGGGACAGGACCAGGTAGGAGGCTGACCTTGCTGCAAGGTGTGGTCTCTGAAAGGATGGCTGAGTGGCAGCACAGGTGTTGGTGGGATTGTGGAAAGAAGGTGCTGTTCCTAAACTCCAAAGTGATTTGTAGTATCTATAGTATGTCTTTGTGGGGTCAGTCTGCGAGGCCGGGCGATGGCCCTCCACTCTGGGAAGTGGGGCAGTCAGGGCTTGGCCAGCCCATCATACGGGCCTCTGAGACTGTGGGGGACAGTGCAGTGGTGGAGCAGGGGGCTGGGAAGGATTTGAACTGGGGCTGCTGCCTCCAGGCTGAAGGCCATTTGGGGAAGACAAGGACTGGTTGGGAATGAAGGATAGACGGTATGATGGCAGAGCAACAGCAGGAAACTGGAACAGGCATGAGGAAAGCTGTGGGCAGGGTAAGGCCCTCCTTGTGCCCCAAGCCTGCTACAATGGTCCATCCATGTGCCTAGAATCACCCCCTGCTTGTGATTTGTCCTGTTAGAACATTAATGGTAACAGTAAACATAGTAGCAGGAAACATGAATTGAGCCCTTGCTACATGTGAGGCACTAGATGTGAGGACTTTACATGGATTGCTTCCTGTCGCCCTCAACCTTTTGAGGCAGGTACTAACATTAACTCCACTTTACAGATGAGAAGACTGAGGTTCACATCTTTCCTAAGCTCAGCTTGTGAAATTATTTTTTTAAACTTAAAAAATTATTCATTTATTTTTGAGAGAGAGAGAGAGAGAGAGAGACAGAGCGAGCGAGCAGAGCAGGGGCAGAGAGAGAGTTAGAATCTAAAGCAGGCTTCAGGCTCCAAGCTGTCAGCACAGATCCTGATGCAAGGCTCAAATTCACGAATCATGAGATCATGAGCTGAGCTGAAGTTGGACGCTCAACTGACTGAGCCACCCAGGTGTTCCTAAGCTTGTAAAATTATTAATCCCTTGCATTAGTCAGCCGGGACAGCCACAACAATGTACTCCAGACCAGGTGGTTTAAACAACAGACATTTATTTCTCAGAGTCCTGGAGCTTGGAAGTCCAAGCTAAAAGTGCCAGCACAGTTGGTTTCTGGTGACACCTTTACACTGGGTCCTCACAGGCCTGTTTTCTGTGGGCACAAGCAGGAAGAGAGAGAGATGAGAGATGAAAAGAGAGCACTCTTGATTCTCTTCCCCCCAGTTGTGAGCATTCCAGTCCTATAGGGTCAGGGTCCCACCCCATAAGACCTCATTTAACCTTTTTTATAAAAGTTTTTACACATTTATTCATTTTTGAGAATGAGAGAGACAGAGTTTGAGCAAGAGAGGGGCAGAGAGAGAGGGAGACACAGAATCTGAAGAAGGCTCCAGGCTCTGAGCTGTCAGCACAGAGCCCAAAACGGGGCTCAAAATCACAGATCGTGAGATCATGACCTGAGCTGAAGTCAGATGCTTAACCAACTGAGCCATCCAGGTGCCCCTCATTTAACCTTTATTGCATCCTTGTAGATATTATCCTCAAGTACAATCACATTGCGCATTAGGACTTTAATATACAAATTCGGGTGGGGAACAACACAACTCAGTCCATAAAATCCACTAACATTTTATCATTTACAAATGTATTTTGTGTCTATATATCTTAAATTTCCATCCCAGGACTACAGTTTGGTATAGTATCTCTTTGTAAAGCTACTCACTGCCAAAAGTTCAGCCAGGCCTGTGGACTCCCAAGGCAGCACTCTGGGCACTTCTAGATGCCCGTTAGTGAGGGGAAGAGAATGGGGCACGAGCTAGTTTGCAGGATTTGGTGCACACTGCCGGCCACTTACCAAGGCCCTGAAGAATGGGTCCTGTGTCCGGGTATTGCAGTTGTCCTTTGGAACTTAGCTGGGGCTGCCCCCTTTGCAAGAGTGCTACATTCTCCCTATGGTTTCTTTACTATTTAAGTCAACTATTTTTACTATTTACTATTTAAGTTGTCATTTATCCTCAGGCTTTTGATGGTTTATTTTTCTTGCATTAGAAGTAGGTAGAAAATAAAATGTTTCTTATAAGTATATTGACACAAGATAAACCCACCTCAAAATTTACAGAACCCAGGGCAAGATTACAAATGGAGGCCCACAGGGGCACCTGGGTGGCTCAGTCAGTTAAGTGTCCGACTTCGGCTCAGGTTCCTGGGTTTAAGCCCCGCATTGGGCTCCGTGCTGACACCTCAGAGCCTGGAGCCTGCTTCACATTCTGTGTCTCCCTCTCTCTCTGCCCCTGTCTTGCCCATGCTCTGTCTCTCAAAAATAAAAGTAAATAAAAGTTAAAACACACACACACACACACACACACACACACACACACACAATTGGGAGCCCCACAAACCATATGTTTAAATACATATGCAAATAAAATATAGCTGTAAAATAGAGTCTATTCTGTTTTCTGGCCTTGACAAATGTACTTCCATAGCAACCTGGGAGGCCAGTTCAAATGTAGAATTCTTGGACTCTTGTATAAAGACACAGGGCATGCTCCACAACTGGTTCATTCTCTGGGGCACTGATCTGAGTATATATCCTAGCAGTGGGCTTAGAGCCATTCAGAATTCCCAGGTCTGGGGAGCTGGAGCATCATCTGGAAAGTTTAGGGCAGGATTACTGGCTACCAGTAGACATGAACCCTCTTTCCTTGGGGAGTGCAGGAGGTGCCAGAGGATGGCTGGCCCCGGAAGCCTAGGTGGGTAAGGAGGTGTGCAGGCAGTACCCAACCCAGATATAGGGCAGGACACCTGCTGAAAATCAGGGTGTCTGTAAACCTATAGTATATAGAGATATAGATAGATATAGATATAGATATAGATATAGATATAGATATAGATATAGATATAGATAGAAAGATAGATCTATATAGATAGATATATAGATATATATAGATATATCTATGTAGATAGATATATAGATGTAGATAGATATATATAGATATATCTATGTAGATAGATATATCGATGTAGATATATATGTTTGACAAAGATATATATATCTTTGTGTTTAGCATGCAGATTTGTCTTTTGCTGAAATAATATAGCATAGGACTAAATCTTATTAAATATCTAGCATCCACTTGCCCTTGTGTTTCCATTCATTTTGGACTTTTGTCTGGTTCCACTCATGTTCCGGCTCTGTGAGCATGAGAAGGTTTCTGGCAAAAACCATAAGGGTGAAATTTGCCTGAGGCTGTGTGCCTCCAAAATCTCTCATCCTTCTTTAGATGTTGGTCAGAAGAGGCCAACAATTAAGACTGTTTTGAGTCAATTAGGGAAAATAGAACTGGACGGGGTATTGCTAACTTTGTTGGGTGTGATACTGGTATTCTGGGGATGTTTGAAAAAACAAACCTTAATGATTAGAGAAACATACTCAAGAATTTAAAGGTGAAATACGTCTGCCGGAATGCTTTAAAAATTACTCTAAGAACAACAAAACAAACAAACAAAAGGTGTGTGTAGGGGTATATAGACAGGAAAAAAAAAAAGGTCAAGAGGTAGACCCTGATAGAAGCTGGCCTATCAGTGTGTGGGACCATTTTATTGTTCTACTTTTGCGTGAGTAAACATTTCTCATAATAAAGAAGTTAAACATAAGAACAAAATGCTATCCTGGAGAGCTGATGGACCTCTGGCTGCAGGCGAAGCAGCTGTTCCTTAAGAATGGCTGGTCTTCACACACCCTTTACAGATGGGATCCTCAAGCCCCCATTCCTCCTGGGTGGTTTCACAGCCCTAAACTCGGTTTCCTTCTTTGTAAACTAGGCCTCAGCATATGACCTCCCCGCAAGGGCTGTTGCCAGCATTGAGCATTGACTGCAACAAAGGAGGAGAGGAGCCTGGCACTCTCAGGAAGTGTTCAGTTTTACCCAGCCTGGAAATGACTTCTGGCTACACTTGTCCCACCACAAAGTCCAAACTCCTGGGCCCGGGGGTGGAGTCTGCGAGGCCCTGCCTTCCAGCGAAGTGGGGGTCAGACACCGCGACCTTGCAGCGGGGGCACCATGGGCCCGCCTCCCTCGGGCCCTGGGCGTCAGGGCCCTGCCTCCAGAGCCGGCTCCGCCCAAGGCCCCGCCTAGGCCCGCCTTCGCCATGTTCTGCGGCTGCTGGGTATGGTGGCCTGAAGATCTGGCGTTCCCTGTTTCCTCATTGAGCCCTCCCCTTGGCCCGTGCGCCTTCTGCTCGCCTCTTTCGCGCTGCTGCCCGGGAGGGGATCGGGTAAACATGGCGCTGCGCCCCAAGCGGGCCTGGGCAGGGGTGCGGGAAGTCTGGGGTAAAGCGGCGATGGAGTCCAAAGGGGGCGGTCTGGGTGGGTGGACATGTCACACTGAGGAGGCCCGGCCCTGGGGAAGCGCTGGAGTTGGGGCGCGGAGTGGGGGATGAGCAGTAGAGGGAGTAAACCCAGGGCCTTTGGAGGGGGACCTCGGGACGGGGTGGGGCACACCTGGAAAGTCCGGGGCCTGGGCAACGCAGAAGAGGACGTGAACCCAGAGCGGGGGGAGTCCGGTGGGAGGCCAGAGGTCTGCAAGAATGCGAAAATAAGGGAAAACGGGAAGGGGAAAGAGAAAGTGGTCCCAGAGGGGCCTTGGGCAGAGGGGGCACCTGGGGAGGTATCCAGGTAAGGGCCCAGGGCAGGGTCCTGGATGACGGACCTGGGATGGAGGGAGACAAACCCAGGGCCCAAGGCGGGTTTGGTGCCTGGGGCGGGAGCGGAGAGGCGGGGGAAATCCAGATTGAGGGTTGGGCAAGTCTTCACGTATTTCTGAGGCTCTCTCTCTTGCATATCCAGTATCTTGGCTTACTAGGCCTGCTGTCCCCCCACCTACTTATCAGAAACTACCCAGGTGGGTATTCCAGCTGATTCTGATGCAGCTATAATTTAAGAGGCACTGGTCTGAAACATTAGAGCTTTGAGGGATTTGAAGTGGGAGAACCAGCCAGGTGCCCTGTGATGCAAGTGCATTATTACATTTAATCTTCACAGCCTTGTGAAGTTGGTGCTCTAGTCCCCATGGAACAGATGAGGCACAGAAATTTCACTTTTCCAAGGACCAGCATCTAGGAAGAGGAAGAGCTGGGATTCAGACCCTCAGGGCAGACTCCAGGGTGCTCCCACTGAACCAGGTCTCCTATAAAACTACCAGAGGTAGTTTGGCCTCACAGCAGGTAGTGGGCAGCTGAGTGGAGCCATCGGTTCCAGCATTTTGGCTGTGCAGTGAATAGTTAGGACTGGCCTTGTCTCTTGCCTTGGGGTGAGCACTAGTTTGTATGAGGTCCCGGTGACCAGGTCTCAGACCTGATGTGTTGGCCCCAGGGTGCCCAAAGGCCCTAGATTCAAGGCCAGCTTCTCCCTGACTCACGGGGAGGCTCCGCATCAGTGTCCTCCTCAGTCTGATGGGTACAGACTCTCCAGGAGGCATCTGCAAGAGCAATGACCTTACAGATTCCTGTGACTGGCAGCCAGGTGGGCCCTGGTCCCCCTGCCCAGCCCTTCTCAAGGCCTGTGCCCGAGGAAGGGGCTCCAAGCACACGGGCTGTGCAGGGCTCCCACTCCACACTCTGACACCTTGGCAGGGTCTGACACCTTGGTAGTTCTTTGTTGTGGGGGCCTGTCCTGGGGCACCGCCTCCATATTGTGTCCTCTGGGGGAAAGGCTGGGTGGGAACCTCTGCCCTGGAGTCAGTGCCACCCCCCCAGGTGCCCCCCCCTCTGGGGGCTACAGGACAGGGTTTTCCTGCGTCCACAGCCCACTCTCCCGACAGAGGCCACCTTCACCAGCAGGCCTGTCCTTCAGGACCTGGTGTGTTCATCTGTACTCATTTCTGTCAATGCAAATGACATCTGAACACATTCTCCTTCTGACACACCCCCACCTTCCCAAGGAAGCTGAGTGCCCTTGACTACCATCCACAGGGTTGTGAGGTCCCTGCTGGGGATCACGGAGGCCCCACACTGTAAGGGGCACAGGGTAGGTGGGAATGTGTGCTGGGTGCTGACCACACTGGGCCTCTGGTGCACATTTGATGAGTTTAGAGGGCATTCTTCAGTGTGCTTCCCTCACACAAGTTTCTTCTGGAACTGTTCTGTGTGGTCCCCATAGCTCTGCCCTACACCTTGAGAGGAGGCCTCTTCCTTAGCAGTCAGGGAACCCTTCAGTTTAGCTCGGCTGCTGTCACTTGCCTCCTGGTGCCTACCTGGTTTCTTGGCGTATTTGGAAACTCATTTGTATTCTGTCTGAATCCCACCGCCATGAGTGAGTCATCCAGAGGGTTTTACTCATTTTGGGAGGAGAGAACGAAGCTTTGTGGTTCATGCTTCTCTAATTGTCTAGTGTTTGTGAACGCTTTTGGGCCTCTTTATTTTTTTTAATGTTTATTTTTTAGAGAGATAGATGGAGCATGAGCAGGGGAGGGGCAAAGAGGGAGGGAGACACAGAATGTGAAGCAGGCTCCAGGCTCTGAGCCTTCAGCAAAGAGCCTGACATGGGGCTTGAACTCATAGCTGTGAGACCATGACCTGAGCCGAAGTCAGACACTTAGCATACTGAGCTACCCAGGCTCCCCATTGGGCCTCTTTTTAATTGGTTATTTTGTCTGATCTGTGCCCTTCAGCTGGTAAGCCTTCCAGCTCCCTGGTTATCCTGTGACTGTGGTGATGGGTGATTTCTCCTCCCCTTCCTCTGGTTCCTGCTTTTCCCAGCGCTGTCTTGACTTTTCCACTCCTTCCTGCTTACATGCGTGAGTCTTCCTGAAGTGATGCAGTTGTGATTAAGTTGTCAAAAGCAGCTGACTAAAGTCAACAAAGGAAGGATTCTCTGATAGGCTGTATCTCATCCTTTGTTGACTTTAATTAGTGACTGATTTTGTCTGCTGATTTATTTTATTCAATATTGGCTTTATACATTTTGTATTAATTTAACTTTTCTGTTTTGATATAATAATGAACTCATGGTCCTTTGCAGATTCAACTTGTGAAGTAGTAACTATACTGTATTATTATTAGATGCTGAAGTTGTCACCGATTGACAGTGGTAGTCTATTTATAATTTTGTTCCTTTGTCATTTTAGTCCCTCTTCTGACACCTTTGAAAACATCTTATTTTCTAGCAACACCAGAGGGTTCCAGAGCCGTCTCATCTTTTCTCCTGCCCCAAGTTATGGGATTCATTGTCCTCCAAGAGTCCTGTTTTGAGTATTAGACATGAAAATCTGAGTGCAGAGATACATGGCCCCCAGACTAGGGGGACATGTTGTTGCTTTGGACTACTTTTAGAAGTGTCAGAGCCAGAAAATACATCTTGTTTTTAGGTTAGAGTTCACATGGACTTCCAGCGGTTTGATGCTCTGTACCCAACTATCTTTGAAGTACATAGTGTCACGGGCAGCTAAGATTTTTCTCCCACATTGGCAGTTGTCAGCTCAGCACCATCTCTCACCCCCAGAGGAGGGCAGCTAAACTGTAAATGAAATCACAGAGCTGGAACATTGTCAGTTATCTTTTGATGCATAACAAAGTACTGCCAAACCTAGGGACTTAAACAGACAGTGATTTATCATTTCTCAATGTTCTGTGGATTGCTGGGGTGTATCTTTGGCTTCACGGGGGTCATCTGGCGTCACTCAGGGGCCCTGATCCCTTTTTAGTGGGGGAAGCAACAGAGTTGTCTTTTGAAAACATAAACAGTCACTCTGAGAAAGAAGCATGTACTCTTGCTCTGCCTGTAAGACCCTACGTGACCGGCTGCCTTGTCCTTCTTTCCTGCCATCCTCTTGTATCTACATACCCCAGACTTGTTGGCCTCTTTGCCTTTCCTTCCTTGGAAGCACCAAATTTGCCCTACCTCAGTGCCTGTGTACTCGCTGTTGTCTGCTTGCAGGGCTCTTCCCCTAGATCTTTGCACAGTGGCTTTTTTTTTAAGTTTTATTTATGTATTTTTTAGTAATTGCTACCCCCAGTGTGAGGCTCAAACTTGCAACTCCTAGATCAAGAGCTGCATGCTTTTGTGACTGAGCCAGCCAGGCACCCCTGCACAGGGGAAATTTTTTTATACTTAGGGTTCATTAAAATGTCACTCTCTCTTCTTGGGTCTTTGATCCTTCATCCACACCCTACCCTACACTTTCCCAGGATAGTCCCTGTCAATTCACAGTATTTAATTTATCTTGTTCACTTACTTGTTCTCTTGTTTATTTCTGTCTCTGCCTCTAGAATACAAATTTCCTGAGAGCAGGACCTTTATCTGTCTTGCTTTCCACTGCATTCTTGGTGCCTAGAAAACTCCTTGCATAAAAGGAAGGAACAAAACATTTGTTGAATGGATGATAAATCATTCATGCACCAAAGGAGGAGAGGGATGAATAGGTGGAGCACAGAGGATTTTTAGGGCAGTGTAACTACTGTGTGTGATATAATGATGGATGCAGGTCATTCTACATTTGTCCAAACCCATCGACTGTACAACACAGGAATGACCCCTACTGTAAACTGGACTTGGGGTGATCATGATGTGCCAGTGTGGGCTCACCAGTTGTAACATGCTCCTGTCTCGTGTGGGATGTTGGGGTATATGGGAACTCTGTGTACATTCCTCTCAATTTCTCTGCGAACCTAAGACTGCTCTAAAAAATAAAGTTTTTTTTTTCTTTTTTTTTCATAGTGCACATCCATTGGGAAGAAGTCTGAACAATATAGACTTACATATAAAGTCCAGAGGATTATATCCATACCTTCTGTACCCCAAGCCCTTTCAGTTTATATCCGCGCCTCTTGTGTTGACTGGCTGGGTGGCTGTGATGCCTTTCATGGGAAAGATGAGATTAAGAGGTGGAATGGGGAAACTACAAGCTCTGTGTTAGACCGAGGGTGCCTGAAATGACTCTCAGACCGCTGAGTGGGAAGTTGGCTCTCCGTGTCTGGATCCTGGGCTGAGGGCTGAGCTGGGAGACGTGATTGGGAGGTAGTAGCAGCATATCATTGTTACTTCAGGCTATGGGACTGGGGGAGGTCCACACACAGGCTGTAGACAGAAGACAAGTGAGGAGAGTCTGGAGTGTCAGCGTTTAGAGATCAGAGGGAGAAGCCACACCAGGAAAAGAGGACACCCGTGGAGTAGGACAAAATGAGGCATGCATGGAAACCTGGGAAGGGCTGCCAGATAAAACACGGAATTTGAGAGAAACAGTGACTCACTTTTCAGCATAACTATGTCCCATTTTACCTGCAAAATCTGGCAACCCTAAGCTGGAAGAAGAATGGTGTGACGTCATATCAGCCTTTCCACAGTGATGCTACAGGCCAGGAATGCCTGCTGGGCCTACTACTTGTGGTGATCCCCTTGCGGGTTCCCCTCCTGGAGCCATTGTTGAAGCTGGATCAGCCCTTGTGGTTCTTGTTATATTATTGCAGGAAGTGCCTTAGTACAGTCATCAGGGAACTTTGGAGAACAAGATTTATTACTCACAGGTCCTGGCAGGTCCAAGGCATGCCCGAGGGCCACACAGCCACACAGTGCAGTCTAAGGTAGAGAGAGAGGGAGGGTGTGTGGGTCTGGGGCTCTGCATTTATTGGGACAGGATAACTAGGGTTTCATGGGTTCACTGTTTATCGGATGGCTTAAAACATGAGAGCAAGAAGTTGGATAAGGGAAGGGAGCAGCAGAGTCACTCAAGCAGTCAGTGATCTCGATTACCCAGGACTTGCTAAAAGGGGAGCTTCATGGGTGGGGGTGGCCTTCTGGGGTTGGTTTGCTAGGAGCTGCCTTTGACATGGATGCCTCAGCAATCAAAGGCTTCTTGACATGCACACACTAGGAGCCCAGGAGAAACAAAATCAGTCCCAGCACCATTAACCTAGCCTTTATGGTAGAGTGCTGAACACAGGAAAGCTCCAGAAGAGCCTTTTAACAAGGGGGAGGTGGGCAGAATGTTTTAAGGGCTTTAGGGGGAAGGTATTTGTCAGAGTTCGTGTAGATGTAGCAGGAAGGGGGCAGCACCAGTGTGGCCATTTTTGGAAATGAGAGCAGGGCATTGTTCTTGATGGTCAGCAGCTCTTCTGTGCAGGCTGGACTGGACTTTATCAGGAGGAAGAAGAAGGGATGAAAAAGGAGCAGGGGCTAAAGCCACATGCAGGAGGGGTGGGGGGCACACTGCGGGGACAAGGATGTGGGGAGGCCATGGTGGGCAAGTCTCAAGTCCTTGAGTCTCTCATGCCCTAGTGAATCTGGCTGAGACGTTGGGCACACTGAGGTCTGTGGGGATTGTTTGGCATTGTGCAGGTGACCGCTGGTCTCGGCAAGGACCACGTGTGCAGGAAGGAGCCAAATGGGTATTGAGCACAGAGGCAAGGACATAGAGACAGAATGGACATGTCTCTTTCATTGTGCCCTGAAAGGGAGGAGAGAAATAGGGTACAAGCTAGAGGATGGCTTGGGGTCCAGGGAACTTATTTGAGAGACAGATTCTCGTGCAAGGTCATATTGTTGGAGGATCCCGCAGAGGGAGTGCGGAGAAACTGAAAAGGCAGGAAAGGAGACCCTTGCTAGTGCTAGTTCTTGAGAAGGCCAAGGTGGGCTCCAGGGCCCAGGGGAGAGGCAGTGATAGCCCTTCTCAGGACTTGTGAGCATATAAAGGATATGAAGGGCTGCTGCATGGGTCCTGGGTAGCTGTGTCTATTTTTTTTTTTTTTTAAGAGATTAAGTATCTGGCACAGCAGGGACCCAGAGACTGCCCCCTCCCCAACCCTATTCTACTAAGCATCCTTTCTCCCCTTGGGTTTGAAGGGAGCCACATAGGATAGCAGAATGGGGACCTGAGACCCTATTGATTGTTCTGTATGTGGCTCTGGATGAGGTTTTAGGGTGATAGTGGGGTTCAAGGGATCTAGAGCCAACGGCCAAGAAAGAATTCTTGAAGATGTCTTTGGTGCAAAAAGGTGATTTTATTGAAGCACGAGGACAGGACCCATGGGTAGGAAGAGCTGCCTGGGACCATGAGGAGAGACTGGGGGAGGTAAAGTCCAGGGGAAGTTTCCAGTGAGATTTTCATATGCCAAAGAAGACTCATAGGATACCAGAGGCCTAGCCATTGTTGAGCTAAGCTGGTTTTTCCGTGTAGCAAAGCATTAGCTCCAAAGAGTTCCTGGAGAAACGTTTTACTCTGCCAGCCTCAAGTAATTATCAGTGGGCTGCAGGTTATAAGGAAATTTAGTTCTATATGCCATTTCCTTCTGCCTTTGTTTCCCACATTAGCTCCCAGTGGTGGTAGGACTGGGACTCTTCCCCTCCCCCCCCCCCAGCGCCATTACCTGCCTCCCCACTGTGGCCAGGCCTCCTATGTGTGCCTGAGTCAGTTTACCACTGTTGCTGCACAGCTTGTGGTGAATTTAAAAAGAATGGTTGGTTTGCCTCAAGGTTCAGGCTCAGAGGGTCTAGGGCAAGAAAGCCACTGGGAAGATGGAGTGTGGGCCTCAGTCCGAATGAATGACCTGGGCCTGGACCAACCAGGTAAGGGTTACTTCTGTAGGGGAAGGACCAGGGCAGGAGCCAGCGTGGCACCTCTGTAGCAAGAAGAGCAGACATTTCCTGTTTTGCTGCTGGGCTGCTTGAAAGCCTTTAGGAGGGGGGACTCATGGTGTAAAACGTAATTTCCGTCTTTTTTTTTTTTGTAGTTTATTGCTTTTTTGAGCTGAGCAAAGCCTGCCTTCACCCAGGTTCTGTAGCCTTGTGTGTGTGGACTGTTCTACCTTCAGTCGTGTCCCCAAAGATGTGAGGCTTCTCCTGTGTCCTCCTTAGTCATTGCTCACAGCTCAGGCTGTCCTCACAGGCCCAGCATCTCTGTTGACTTAATAAAACTGCTGTATTCAGTGCAGGGTCCCTGGTCCCTTGCCAATGGTGATCTGTGGCTGGTGGCCTTGGGCTGGCTAGGAGTTAAAACATGTAGTGACTTGTCCCTGCTGTGTTCTTTCCTCTATTCTTCCTCAGTCTATAAATCCTCTGGCAAAAAAGGTTTTACCAACCATTGGGTGAACTATCAAGTATGACATGAGAAATTACATAAAAATTATATCCGTGCTAAAAATAGGGGTATACATTTTATTAAATAAAACAACCCAGAATCTAGGACATTGATTAAAATGACGTGTGTGTGTGTGTGTGTGTACACATTGGAAGGATATATGCTAGATTTAGCATTAGTTATTTGGGAGCAGTAACATTGTCAGTGATTTAAACATCCTTATTTACATCTTTATGTTGTCTAAATTATATTTCTTATTAACACATTACTTTTGTGTTAAAAAGCAATCTGGTTTTTGTTTTTTTTTTTGGAAAGGGATGGTTCTTCAGGAGTAGAATAGATGGATGGTGGTTCTACAGCATAGCTGAATGCAAGAATCTTCATGTCAGGTAAAAGACACCACACCTGAAGAATAAGTGGAATGTGACTATTGATCTAAATTGCGGTGTAAGCAAAACACTGTTATTTAGGGCTGTATTCTTAGTTGGTAACACTAAATACGGATGATACAGAAACGAGTGATTCTCTCCAGAGTTTGGACAGTCGCCCCTGTGATAAGGAATAAAGGTTATTGTTAGGGGCTCAGAGAGTTTGGGAAGCTGCTAGTGTTCTGCTTCTTTACCTATTCCATAAATAATTCATGATTTTTTTTATTTATTTGTAAATCACATACCATAAAATTTGCCCCTTCAAAATGTATAATTCAGGAGAACAGAAGATACACGTTCACACAAAACCTGCATATGTTCTATGTTCATGTAATAGCCAAAAAGTAAAAAAAGTTCATGACGTGGTGAATGGATAAACCAAATGTGTTCTATCCATACAGTGGAATATTATTTGGCCATAAAAAGGAGTGAAGTACTCATTGGTGTAACAACATCAGTGAACCTGGAAAACATTATGCTAAGTGGTGTCTTTTTGACTTGCATTTTCCTAACAACTGATGTTGAGCATCTTTTAATGTGCTTATTGGCCATTCTCCTTTGCCAGTTTTTAAATTGGATTTATTGTTGAGTTGTAAGTATTCTTTATAAATTTGGGATACTAGACCCTTATCAGATTAGATGGCAGATATTCTCTCTCTTTATGTGGATTGTCTTTTTACTTTATTGATAGTGTCCCACAAAACTTAAATTTTGATGAAGCCCAATTTATTTAATTTTTCTTTGGTTGCTTTTACTGTAGATATCGTGTCTAAGAAACCGTTACCTAATCCAAAGTCACTAAAACTTATACCTACGTTTTCTTTTAAATGTTTTATAGTTTTAGCTGTTAGGTTTAGGGCTTTGGACCATTTTGTGTTAGTTTTTGTATATGGTTTGAGGTAGGAGTCTAAACACATGATTTTGCATGTGGATATCCAGTTATTTTGGCACCATTTTTGAAGAGGCTCTTCTCTTCCCATTAAATAGCCTTGGCATCCTGGCTGAAAATCAATTGAACACAGGTGCATGGGTTTATTTGTGGATTCTCAACTCTATTTCATTGATCTATATTTTGATTTTTTTTTAACGTTTATTTATTTTTGTGACAGAGAGAGACAGAGCATGAACGGGGGAGAGTCAGATAGAGAGGGAGACACAGAATCTGAAACAGGCTCCAGGCTCTGAGCAGTCAGCACAAAGCCTGACACGGGGCTCGAACTCACAGACCGTGAGATCATGACCTGAACTGAAGTCGGCCGCTTAACCGACTGAGCCACCCAGTTGCCCCATCTATATTTTGATTTTAATACCAGTACTATACTGTCTTGATTATTGTAGCTTTATAGTAAGTTTTGAAATCAGGAAGTATATTCTTTTTTTCAAGATTGTTTAAAATTCTGGCTCTCTTGCATTTCCGTATGGATTTTAGGATTAGCTTGTCATTTTTTGTGAAAAAGATGAATATAATTTTGTAGGAACACACTGGATTTGTAGATCAGTTTGAGAAATATCACCATCTTAACAATATAAGTCTTTCAGTCCATGAGCACAAGACATATTTTCATTTTATTAGGTTTCTCAAAATTCCTTTCAACAGTGCTTTATAGTTTTCAGGGTAAAAGTTTTTACACTTTTTTTTGGTTACCTTTATCCTTTAAGTATTTTATTCTTTTTGATGCTATTGCAGATGCAGTTTTCTTAGTTTATTAGATTGTTCATTACTAGTGTATAGAAATAAAACTGACTTTTAAAAAATTGATCTTGTATCCTACAGCCTTGCTGAACTTATTAGTTGTATGTGTGTGTGTGTATTCCTTAGAATGTTCTATGTACAAGATCATGTCATCTGTAAACAGTTTTACTTCTTCCATTCCAATTTGGATGCTTTTTATTTCATTTCTTGCCTGATTGTGCTGGATAGGACTTCAAGTACAATGTCATAGGACAGGAGTGGCAAAAACAGGTATCCTTGTCTTGTCCCTAATGTTAAGGGGGATGCTTTTAATCTTTCACCATTAAGTTTGTTAACCGAGGGTTTCTCATAAACTTTATCAGATTGAAATAATTCCCTTAAATTCCTAGTGATTTTTTTTTAGTGTTTATGAAAGTGTTGGATATTGCTGAATGCTCTTCTGATCTATTAAGTGAATCATGTTTTTTTTCTTCCTCCATTCTATTAATAGGGTGTAATACATTGATTTTCACAAATTGAACCGACTTTGCATTCCTGAGATAAATCCCACTTGGTCATGTTGTATAAGACTTTTTATATGCCACATAAATCACTTTGTTAGTATTTTGTTGAGGAGTTTTGTGTGTATATTTATAAGGCTCTTATACTGGTCTGTAGTTTTCTTAGGTTGGCTCTGTCTGATTTTGGTATCAGGCAAATGTTCCCACTTCATCAGTTTCTTTGGGAGTGTGTGAAGGATGGTGTTAATTCTTTTTTAAATGCTTGGTAAACTTCATCAGTGAAGCCATCTGGTCTTGGACTTTGTGGGGGAATTTTTTGTATTGCTAATTCAATCTTGTAATTGTTACAGGTCTCTTAATTTTTTTATTTCTTCTTAATTAGTTTGTTAGTGTGTTTTTAGGAATTTGTCCATCTCATCTAGATTTTCAAATGTCTTGGCATACAATTGTTCATAGTATTCCCTCATTATTGTTTTTATATTAGGTGAATGTGATAACCACTACACTACAGAAACAATTCTTTTTATATTTGTAAGTTCAGAAGTAGTGTTCCCTCTTAAATATTTACATCCTCTCTCTTTCTTGGTCAGTTTTAGCTAAAGGTTTGTGTATTTTGTCAATCTTTCCAGAGACCCAACTGTTGCTTTTGTTGATTTTCTCTATGGTTTTTCTATTCTCTGTTCCATTTATTACCACTCTAATCTTTATTGCTTCCCAGCCTCTACTTTTTTGTGTTAGTTTAGTGTTCTTTCTCATTTTTCTTAAGGTGAAAGATCAATTTATTAATATAAGCTTCTCTCTTTTATTTCTTGCTTTTTCATATATAAATTTTAAGCACTGTATTCCCAGCATCCCATAAATTTTGGTATGCTATATTTTCATTTTAATTCATCTCAAATAATTTTATGATTCCCTCGTGATTTCTTCTTTGGCCCTTTAGTTATTTGGGTGTGTTGTTTACACAAATTTGTGAATTTCCCAAATTTTCTTTTATTGATTTGTAATTTTATTGCATTTTGTGTGTTTTTTATATGATGTGTGGTTTATCCTAGTGAATGTTCTATATACATTGAAAATAATGTCTATTCTGCTATTGTTGGGTGGAATGTTCTATGCATGTATGATCTAATTTGTTTATAGTGTTCAAGTCTTCCCTTTTTTTGTCGATCTTCTAATTGTTCAGTAGATTATTGAAAGTAGAGTATTGAAGTCTCCTATTATTATTGAATTGTATTTCTCTCTCTCCAATTCTGTCAGGTTTTGCTTCATGTATTTTGTGGCTATATTGTAGGTGTATATAATTGTTATGTTTTTTGATAATTATTGACGCATTTACCATTATCAAATGCCCTTCTTTATCTGTAGTAACAATTTTGTTTTAATGTCTGTTTGTCTGATGCTAGGAAAGTCACTCCCCCCCCCCCCCACTTTTTTTGGTTACTGTTTGCATGGTATATGTTTTAAAAACCTTTTTACTTTCAACTAATCCATTTATATTTAGTGTAATTACTGATAAGATAGCATCCTGACATTTTGCCATTTGTTTTCTATATCTTATGGTTTCGTTCTGTTCCTGTATCCTTCATTACTATATTCTTTTGTATTAGGTGGATATTTTCTAATGTATTATTTTTATTCCATTGTTATTTTAAAAATATATATATTTTAGTTATTTTCTTAGTGGTTGCTCTGAGGATTACAATTCCTTCCTTAGATAACATTGTAATTTAAATTAATAGCAACTTAATTTCACTAGTATATGAAACTTTGCTCCTATATAGCTCTGTTCTCTCCTACTTTGTGCTCCTCCTGTCATACAAATTACATTTGTGTATATTGTGTACCTATATATAGTGATTTATAATTACTGAATTATGCAGTTGTCTTTAAGTTGGATAAGAGAAAATAGAGTTACAATGCATTTATACATTTTTTTTAAATTTGCCTATGTAGTTACCTTTACTAGTGTTCTTTATTTTTTTATATGAATTTAAAGTACTATCTAGGTCCTTTCATTTCAGCCTCTCGGTCTTTCTTTGGTGTTTCTTGTAGGGCAGGTGTGCTAGTGGCACATTCTCTTGGTTTTTGTTCATTTGGGAATCTCTTAATTTGTCCTTCATTTTTGAAGGACCCTTTTTCTGCTTTTCAGAACTGTTGGTTGAAGGTCTTATTCTTTCAGCACTTTGAACATGTCATCCCACTGCCTCTGTCCTCCATGGATTCCGATGTGAAGTAAGCTGTTAATCTTCCTGAGGAGTCCTTGTGCATGAAGAGTTGCTTCTCCCTGCTTTCAAGATTTTCTATCTGTCTTTGACTTTTGGCAGATTGATAATGGTGTGTCTTGCAGTGGATCTCTTGTAATTTGTGCTCGTATATTCTACTTGTGATTTGTTGAGCTTCTTGAATATGGAAGTTTGTCTGATCGTATTTGGAAAGCTTTTGTGCATTATGTCTTCAAATATTCTTTTGGACCCCTTTATTTTTTCATCCCTAAGACTCCCGTTATACATGCTGGTGTGCTTGATGCTGTCCCAAGGGCCCTGAGAACTTGTTCATTTTTCTTCATTCTGTTTTCTTTCTTTTCTTCAGATTGGATAATTTCTGTTGACTTAGCTTTCAGTTCAGTTGTTCTTTATTCTCCCTGCTCAGATCAGCCATTGCACTCCTCTAGGGCCATTATGTTTTACAACTCCAGAATTTTGATTTGGTTCTTCTTTAAAATAGTTTTTATCTCCTTGATATTCTCCATTTTGGTTAGACTCCATTTTTTTTACTTTATCTAGTTCTTCAGGGATGGTTGTTTAAGTTCTTTGAACATGTTACAGAACCAAGCTGGACACTGGCAGAAAAACGAAGCAGCACTCAGCGGTCTTGGTGGGTTGGAGATTTATTTTACACTAGTGGGCTTAGAGGAGACTGTTTCGCCAAAGGTTTCAGCCCAGAATGCAAGTGGGGAGGGTAATTTATAGCCAACAGCCTCCATATCTGTGGGAATTTTCACGCGCACAGCAAACAAAGGAAGAAGAAACCGGAGGAGGGGTCTCTAAGCTAGAGACCAGAGTTTGTTTTAGTCCAATCAGCCTTCTTTGATGTACTTTATCCACTTCTCCAACATTACCCCCCTTTGATGCCTTTTAAAAAAACTTTTGGTAGTCATCACCTTTCAATTTTACAGGTTGGTACTCTCGGAAGGCTAAAATATACAGGTTGGTACTCTCAGAACGCTTGGAGTACTTTGGCAAGCAGCAGTGTTTTCAATAAAACGTACCATGGCATTCAGTATACAGGGGCCAATGGATACAAGTAAAATTATGGAGAGGAGGGGCCCTACCAGGGCAGGAAGCCAGGATGCCCAGTCTGTGAGATCCCATCCTTTCCATTGATTGATATTTTCCTGTTGTCTATGTTGAATTCTTTCCTTGAGTTCCTTAACCTTAGTTGTAACTATTCCTGACTGGTTTACAAAATAGCAACATTCCTCCCCCAGAAAGATACAAGTCCCTCCTTTTTCTGAAGTGAGGAGGTCCAGGGCTCACCTGTTTTGGAGGGTCACTGCTGCCAGAGAGTTTATTTGGCTGTGTAAGGTTACCAGACAATCTGCCACCTGTTCCATGTCTTCATTTAGCTCTTGAGATAGTCTATGGTATAGTCCTATGGATGAACCTATGCCCCCTATTCCAGTTCCTATTCCTGTCGCAATTCCTGCTGCTATCAGAATGGGTAGCAGGATTGCCCATTTAGTCCAGGCGGTGGGGCTAAAAGTTGTTAGGAGCTGATCTTCAGTGTATACGCATATCTCTGGGGTTAGGAAGATGGAATAACATCTCTGAGTCCATTTGGCCTGTAAGCATTGGTAGGCCGAATTAGAACATAGATAGAACACCCCAGGGGTTGAACATAGGGTTGTATTCCTCTTTAAGATTATATTTCTTCCGTATAGAGAGGTACCATTCATACTTTCAGGGACAGATTAGATTGTTGGCATTTGTGAGATGGATCCCAGTGGCCAGGGGTCCAATTAAGACAGAAATGTTGGTTTTGAGATTTTCAGGAGCTTCCTAGGTAAAAGGGATAGGAGTGGCTAAGTAAGCCCTCCTGCTGAGGGGAAGCACATCCAGCAGGTTTGGGTGTGATTATCTATTTTATGGAGGACTGGTAAGGTAGTGTTAGTCCAATGTTGGAGTGGGGAATTGGTAAGCATCTGATTGAGGGCTGAAAGGCTCAAACCCTGGTAGGCTGCCGGGGGAGTGGTCACCTTTATGGCTTATATTACCCCGTTCTGGGTATCCTTTATAACCTTTTGAAGGGCCCTGTCCTGTATCCCTTCCCTGCCCGAGATTCCTCCATTGAGGAAGGTAAATGTAGCAAGCTTCCCTCTCTGGAGGCCCTTGTTGTGACATGGGCCTGACATTTTGGGTTATCTCTACAGTCCAATACTTAGTCCTTGAGGCACCAGGTAACTGACAGAGAGTGGGTGTTTTTCCCTTGTAGCAATCTTTGTGGAGGGAGGTGAAGACGCTGAATGCCCTTGACTCCCTTATTGCCATATAACAATTCTGGGGGCAAAGTGGGTAAGCAACAGTTGTAAGGGTGAGAGAGGTTATCATAATATACAGGCAATGCTTAATAGTCCTCCCATCCAGAGGAGGTATGTGAGATCCAGCATGCATCTTTTGTCCCATGTCCAGCTTGTTGGTGCAGTCTCTATCAGCCCAACAGTAAGAAGTTAGATGAGGGCTATGACACCAGTGAGGGTCAAGGGCTGGCAGAGTTGCATCCAAACCCCTGGGCTCGGTCCACGTGTTGATTCCTCAAGCTTCTGTCTTGTGCAGGCCAGCCAACTTCCAGGGTGTGGCTGGAGCAGGGCTGGAGATCTCAAGGGCCAGTGTCTTTTTGAGGGTCTGTTATTGCTGCTTTCTGTAGCTGTTGTTGGTTTAGCGACCTTTCTAAATGACTTCTTTGGTTTGTATTCTGTGTTGTACTTAGCTCCTGAGGACTTTGCTCTGTGGTCAGGTAATGCTTAGTTAGAGATTTCCTTGAATGCCGTGTGTGGAAGTGATGAATCCCCCAGTCTTTGCCTGGAGGCTCTGTGTGCATGTTGGGGCACACCTTCAGTACATAGTGCTGTCGGTCACAGCCCTGCCTTAGTCTTCACGTCTGCTTATGCAGAGCCTCCAGATCAGCTGGGGGTTAGAGCTTCGAGCCTTCTCAGCTCTTTCCTGAGCATATGCCCAGCTCACCATGAGTGGCCTTCTAGATTCCCAGGATTTTTAGGAACTTTTCAGAATTTAGGCATCTCATTCCCCAGCTTTTCCTTTTAGGCTTTTGGTTTCTGTATTATTTACCCCAGCTATTACCCACTGCCTTAGGCAGCTTGAAGTGCTTATAATTGTTTTCAACAAATATCCCCCAGGGAAAAGGTTTTTTACACTATGTGAATTTTATAAGTCAGGTGAGGGGCACCTGGGTGGGTTAGTTGGTTGAGCTGTTGACCTGGGCTCAGGTCATGATCTCACAGTTCATGGGTTCAAGCCCCGAGTCAGGTGCTGTGCTGACAGCATGGAGCCTGCTTCGGGTCTGTCTCCCTCTCTCTGTCCCTCCCCCTATTCGCACTCTGTCTCTCAAAAATAAAGAAATGTTAAAAAAAAATTTTTTAATGTCAGGTGAAATACAGAGTCTGTAAGTGGCATTTTGCGGTGAACCACCTGATAGGTCAAATAGTGATAGTCCTTTGAGAATGAGGCTTTGAAAGAGCTCCAGCCCATTCTGCTCTTTCCAGGCTGTTGGTTTTTAAGGGTGCTGCAGAGCTGCAGAGCAGGGGGTGGGACTAAGGCACAGTAAAAATATCACAAACACCATGGACACAACAATGTGGCTGTTCTTGCTGAGGATTCAGCATTTTTTTTTTTTTTTAATAAATACTCCTGCATTGCTCCAAGCCTTTGGTGAATTTCCAGAGTTCTGAAAAACTGGATTCTGACATTTTTTGCTAGGTATCTTGTTCTTCTCTGGAGGAAAGAATTTTCCTCCACCTATACCACCAGTTTTGCTGACTCAAATTCGTAAATATTGAGTGCTCTCTTCTGTGATATTTTATTTTTCTCAAACATGCATATTAAATAAAAACTGTTTAAATTGGGGTTGCAGGAGACCGTGTGGCTCAGCAGTCCCTGAGCGAGGGGCTATTGATTGGGTAGAATGATGCCAGCCTCTGCTGGACAGAAGGGCCTGAGGGCTTACAGGGTATCAGTCCTATGGGGGTCAGGAACTCCTCTGATCAGCCACTATTGCTTTGTGCCTCCCAGGTTAAGGCTGCCAGGGGCTCAGCTCTGCTCACATGGATGGGACAGAGACCCGACAGCGGAAGCCAGAGGAGCTGGCTCTGCCACACGCCTTCAGCCCTGGAAGACTCTCTGGAGCCTCAGAAGATGGACTCCCGAGTGTGTCTGAGAGCCACAGGGTGGTCTCTAAACCACTGGGGTCTGAGTTCAGCAGGGAGACTGCCTTGTCCATTGGCCTTCAGGTGATGGTGCCCTTCATGTTTGCAGGACTGGGACTGTCTGGGGCTGGTATGCTTTTGAACTATTTCCAGGTAAGAGGGAAATAAATGGGAATGGTGGTGTTGGGGGCACTGTTGAATGCCATACCTGAAGAGTAGGCCTTTACACTTTGAATCCAGCTTGAGGGACAAGGGACAGGACGTCCTCTCCTTAAATACCATTTTTCTATAAATTGAGAAAGATTCTTTTATTTACTGGTGGCAGAGACTAAAATTAACCCAGGTTAAGCTTTAAAAAGACAATTTATTAGGTCATATAATTGAAATATGTAAGGGGTTAGATTTCAGGCATGGCATGATCTAGGTGCTTAAATGATTAGCAGGATGCTGGCTTTTTCTCTGACACTCATCTATGATTTATTTTCAGGTAGGATTCTATACACAGAGGGGAAGATGGCCCTTGGCATTTAATTTCAACTTAATACATGCGTTCTTAGAAAAAAGAGAGACTTCTTTGTCAATGTCTACATCAGTCTCTAAAAATTGATGCTGATGTCAGGTGTCCACTCCTGTTCCAGTTTCTGTTCCCTGAGGGAGAACATTCTCTGGCTCGCTGACTACATTGTCATCACTCTTGGAGGGGAGGCAGGGTGCCTTGATTTGCAGCCCTACCGAAATGCCACAGAGTGAGGAACTGGGAGTTACCCATCAGACAAAAAAGTTACCAATGTACCCTGACTTTCTTGTTCTTCTACTGTCATTCCTTTCATTGGTATGGTCTCAGAAGTCCTCCCTGGAAGGGCATAGTACCTAAGAATATTCTAAGTCATGACTGGCCACACTGTCATTCCTTTTATCAGTGTGGTCTTCAGAAGTCCTTCCTGGAAAGGTATAGTCCCTAAGAATATTCTAAGTCATAACTGGCTAGATCTCTCCTAGTAGTTAGCAGTCAGCGGAGATCAAAGGCTGTCTAGAGTGAGGCAGACTGGGAGAAGCAGGGCTGATGTGTGTGACAGTTCCTGGCCTGTGCCTCACTCAGTGCTCCAGGGGCTCTGTGCCTGGTGACCTAGGCCCTGCCCCTCATGGATTTAAGTCCCAGTTCTACCACTTAGCAGTAAGACTGGTGGTTTAAATTTTTAAAAAGTGTTTTTTAAGTTTATTTATTTATTTTGAGAGCGAGAAATAGCAAGTGGGGAGGGGCATAGAGAGAGAAAGAATCCCAAGCAGGCTTCCTACTGTCAGCTCAGAGCCTGATGTGGGGCTTGAACCTATTAACCATGAGATCATGATCTGAGCTGAAATCAAGAGTTGGATGCTTAACTGCCTGAGTCACCTACCCCTAAATTTTTTTTAATGTTTTTTTTTATTTTAGAGACAGTGTGAGTAGGGGAGGGGCAGAGAGAGAGAGGGAGACGCAGAACCTGAAGCAGGCTGCAGGCTCTGAGCTCTCAGCACAGAGCCCCGTCATGGGGCTCAAACTTACGGACCACAAGATCATGACCTGAGCTGAAGTTGAATGCTTAACAGACAGCCACCCGGGCGCCCCTAAATTCTTTTTACACTAATACTAAAATCAAGAGATTTTATGTAAAAGTCTGAATTTCTGTTTTGTCTTGAAACTTGGCAACTCTCGCATAATTGGCCCCACTTTCTCTCACTGCACAGTGGATGGTTGCAGCCGCCTCCAGGCGGCCATGTTCTCTGATTTGCCACAGTCCCCACCATCCCACTGCATTCCACCACCTGCCTGGCCCTGCTCCAGTCTGGAGTTCTCAAAGACCCTTCCAGTACCCAGCTGTCTAGTTCCTCATGACGTCACAACACCAGTGACCACCAGCTCACTCCCAGAATCCACCTGGACTTTGCCTGGCCCCAGGATGGCTGTCTCTTAAACCAGAGTGCCTCTCCCAGTCTGATTCAGTCCCTGCCTGCATGTTTGGTCTCTCTGTGCCCTCCAGACCCCTCAGCCCTCTCCTTTTTCCTGGTGACCTAGTCCACATTTTTCTTGACATGGTTAGTCAGCACTGCGGTAGCCTCTGGAGCACCTCAGTGTCCCAGCCTCCTCACCGCCCTACTTACTTCAGGTGCTATTCCCTGCAGTCCATTCTCAATACCACTGATTTGCAAGATGCCTATTTTATTGAATGTCATGTCAGTATGGTGTCACTGGGACCCCCCTATACAGACACACACACACACACACACACACCTCACACTTATATATTTATATATGCATCCATATATATCAACCCCCTAAACATACACACATTGGTTTAGAGTGTATACACACAGGTTTATAGATTATATAGGGAGAGTCAGTATAATAGTGAGCTGAATTGCTTGAGAGTCCAGACTCTGGAGCTAGTCTAACTGGGTTTGAGTCCGACTTTTGTTACTTACACAAGTTGCTCTTTGTTCCCCTGTTTTCTCTTCTGTATATTAGAAATGAGTCCAGAAGTTTGTTACGAGGTCTGTGAAGTGGAAGTTACAGGGCCTGGCACTAGGCAGTGAAGGTTAACTGCTGTTAACTCCTGTTGTCATTGATATTCTGTCAGTGCAACAATTCAAGAGGATAAAATTAGGCAGAAATACCCATTCTACAGTTTTTTTCATGTGTTTGTTGGATCCACATGAAGGTCATGGCCTAACTGCCATCTCAGGGGGAACTCCATGATGCAGATCTGAATTTTATTTTTATTATTTTTATTTTCTTAAGTTTATTTTTTGAGAGAGCAAGCAGGGGAGGGACAAAGAGACCTGCATGTTTGCAGAGAGAGAGAGAGAGAGAGAGAGAGAGAGAGAGAGAATGAGAGACAGAATCCCAAGCAGGCTCCACACTGTCAGCACAGAGCCCGATGCAGGGCTGAACCCATGAATCATGAGATCATGACCCGAGCCAAAATCAAGAGTCAGAAGCTTAACTATCTGAGCCACCCAGGTGCCTTGCAGATCTGAATTTTAAAACCTCTGTTGATTTCTCTACTGACTGTGGAATAAAATCCAAACTCCGCAAACTGGCATCCAGACATCCTGAGCTCACCTTGGCTGTATCAGTTAGGATGGTTTCAGCCACACATACCAGAAAAAACACCTGTAGTAGATTAAATAAGAAGGAAGTCTGTCATCTCCCAAAATGGAATTTCCAAGATGGGTAATTCCAGGCTTGGAAAGTATTACCATAACCGGCCCACAATGACTCCAAGGAACCAGGATCTTTCCAAGTTCCTGCCGAGTCAGCAGCCAAAGTTGGCTTTGCCTTACAGCCCCATCATATCCAGAGGGAGAAAAATCGGTCTTCTGCTCTGGTTCCTTCTCCTTTTTCTTACTCATTTCCAAAGTTTATTCATTTATTTTGAGGGAAAGAGAGAGTGAGCAGGGAGGGGAAGAAAGAAGGAGAGAGAGAGACAGAGAGAGAGAGAGAGAGAGAGAGAGAGAGAGAATCACAAGCAAGCTCCTCGCTGTCAGTGCAGAGCCCAATGTGAGGCTCAATCCCACAAACTGTGAGATCATGACCTGAGCTGAAACTAAGAGTCAGAAGCTTAACCGACTGAGCCACCAGTTACGCCTGGTTCCTCCTTAAGCACAGGGAACCTTTCCTGGTTATCCCCAACACAACTGTTCAACTTCTCATTGGCAGATTTGAGCATGTCCTATTTCAAAACCAAAAATTGGGAAAGAGAATGGAATGGCCATGATTGGCTTGGCTTGATTGAGCTGAGAAGAGGAGAAGGTCCCCTGCCCTGTGGATGGGTTCCTGTGTACAGTTGGTTCTGTCGGGAAGGTGAAAACAGTCAGTGGTGCCACACTGGCTCAGCTGACTAAAGCCAGCACCACTGGACAGACCTCTGTCTGCTCTGTCCAGTGGTGCTGGCTTTAGTCAGCTGTGTGGTAACCCCCAGCCTCACTTAGACTGCCCCCTCCCTGTGCCTTCTTTCCCACCAACCCCGAGGGAAGAGGCCTCCCATCATCCCTCCCACCCCGTTTCACATGGACAGCCTTACATGGAGCCTTTCTTGAGGTGCTAGCCTCACCAGCATGTCACCTTCTATAGATGTTGGGATATTTGCCATTTCCTTTTACCATGTGCAGGATCTGATGCTCTCCCTGGCTTGAATGTGAACTCCCTGAGAAAAGAGGCTCTGGTTCAGAATGTAAAAGGTTCACAAATATGCACAGGGACAAGGTCCCCAGTCTATACCAAGGCAGCCACTGGGCCCCAGTTGGTTTTGTTTTCTCCTAAAGATATTTTATGCACGTACAAACAAATATCTATATCTGTTCATCTGTCTCTGTATATTTTGCTCACTTTTTTTTCAAGTTTTGGCATATACAAACTCTTGACTTTTGGTGTTTTCACCTCACAGTATAGCTATACAGTATATTCACTACACAATATATTCACTTTACAATATTCTTTATAGATACATTAAAAGTTTCCTTTTTTAGAAATGGTTGTTCAGTATTCCATTATACAAATATACCAGAATTTATTTAACCATTTCTTTTCTGATGTGTTTTTAAACTTAATTATTAGTTTGCTAGGGCAGCCATATCAAAGGACCATAGATCGGGCAGCTTAAACAACAGAGACTTATTTTCTCTCAGTTCTGGAAGCCAGAAGTCCGAAATCAAGGTGTCCTCAGGGCTGCTTTCTTCCGAGGCCTCTCTGTGAGGCGTGCAGATAGCCACCTTCTCCGTGTCTCTTTACATGGTTGTTCCTTTGTGCATGTCTACATTCAAATTTCCTTTTCTTGTAAGGACACCAGTCATATTGGGTTAAGGCCTACCCTTGTGACCTTATTTTAATTTAATACCACTTTAAAGGCCTTGTCTCCAAATACAGTCACATTCTGAGGTGCTGGGGGTTAAGACTGCAGTTTGGGGGAGGGGTGCATGATTCAGCTCATAACAACACCTTAAAATAGTCTTACTAATGAAAGCTGCAGTGAATAATCTTTCTTTTTAAATTTGTTTATTTAGAGAGAGAGCAGGGGAGGGGCAGCGAGGGAGACAGAGAACCCCAAGCAGCCTCTACGCTCAGCACAGAGCCTGACTTGGGGCTTGAACTCCTGAACCATGAGATCATGACCTGAGCCAAACTCAGGAGTCAGGATGACTACCTACTGAGCCCCCTACAGGCCCTTGCAGTGAATAATCTTGATGTTTGCTACATGCTGGAGTACATGAGTAGGGTACATGTTGCAAGTACAAGTGCTGGGTCAAAACATCATGCATTTGATAGATATATCACCAAATCACCTACCCTTGGGGTGGGACCAATTATACTTCCTCCAGCACCATAGGGAGATGCCTGCTTGCCAATACTTAGCAACATAGTTTATTTTCAAACTCTGTGATCTTTAACAATCTGATAGATGGAAAATTGCATTTCCTTGTACACTGTATTAGCTTCTATCACTATGAAACATGTCATCCCCAAATTTAGCAGCTTAAAATGGTACTCACTGATTACCTCATGGCTGCCATGGGCCAAGAATCCAGGAGACCTAGGTTTTCTGCTTCCATATCTCTCAGGAAGCTGCTGTCCAGACGTCAGCCACAGCTGTGGCATCATCCCAGGGCGCTCATAGGCTGTGGGAGGGATTCAGCTCCCAGCAGGTTGTTGGACTGAGGGCCTCAGTTCCTCGCTGGATGTTACCCAGAGGCCACCTTCAGTTCTTTCCTCACTGGACATCTCCAACATGGCAGCATCATCAAAGCATGCAGTCTGAGAAGGAAATAGAGTCCGCTAGCAAGACAGAAACCACCTTTTGTAAATCTTACCACAGAAGCAACATCTTTCTTCTCTTGGCTGGAAGCAAGTCACTGAGTTCAGCCCGCGTTTCAGGGGAAGGGATTATACCCAGTGTCAGTAGAGGAGGCAGGGATCCTTAGACATCATTCTCCAGGGCTGCCTGCTGGGTAGTGCAATTTGTATTTCTTACATTAGCAAGTGAAGTTGAATATCTTTGGATGTTTGCTTCTATTCTTTGCCTGTATTTTTATGGAGTGGTTATCCTTTTACTGGCACCTGAGGGCTTCTTATATATTAGGGGAATTGACCTTTTAATTGTGATATGGATTATAAATATGTTTCTCATTTTTCTATTTGTTGACTTTGCTTTTGATGGTTTATGTTGTGCATATGTTTATTTTTTATTTATTTTTGTTTGTGTATGTAGTGAGATTAATACTCTTTCTTTTAAGGCTCTATGCCAGTGTCCTCCTTAGAAACAGAAGCTGCCGCTCATATAGTTCTCCAGCCCCCTGGGTGCCCACACAGGGCAGCATATATGACAGGGTTTTGGGAATGTGTATATAGGAAGAAGAAAGAACCCCATTCTTTGTGATGAATCTGATCTCTTTGTATTACATGTAGCAGAAATTCAAACTGGTGGTCCACAGACATCATGCTGGTTTGCAGAGTGGTCAGGAACCGTGGGCCCCATGGAGGTGGAGTGGGGGTAAAGAGGAAGAATGGTCTGGCAGGGATGGTGCCTTAGCAAAGACACGGAGCCCTCTAGAAAGGCAGGATGGCAAGGGGCTGATGGGAGGGGAGAAGCAAGGGCATGGAGAGTTATGTGAGGGAAGGGAGTGAAGCCTGGACTGAGTGCCACAGGGTATGAGGCCAGCCTTGATGAGGGATAGATTCCCATCGTTGAGCTGTGGGGATGGTCGAATATAGGGCATCCGGCCTTGGACTTGAGAAATACAGCAGGTCATTAGTTATTACATATACTCCTAACCTGAGAGGGGGACAGCAGATGCTGTGAAGGGCCCTCAGAAAGGAGCGCTTGGGAGCAGAGTGAGCCTGCATGGGCTTGGGGAACACTGTGTGCTATCGGTGGGGGAACCCTCCACCACCCCTGTTTCTGAAGAAGGGTGTGCCTGGCTCCTTCACAGGCCGGCAGGGAAGCAGACAGAGCCCGCTCCTCAGGGATAGGAAGGGTTGTGGGAACAGAGCGGGGTGGAACTTATGGTTAGGTTCCTCATGGCCTTCCTGCTTTCCCCCCATGTCACAACACATAATACTGCTAGTTTTAGGCCTCATACCACATTGACCCCATGATGCCGTGACACCAACTTAAATCGTGGTGGTGACTGGGACTTCTAGGGAGCAGGTAAAGCACCCCCTCACCCCCCCCCCCCAGCAAGTAAAGCAGCCTCTTGACCTGGAGAGAGAAGGCCCCCTGGTGAACTTATAAGGGTTCCCCATTGCAGCCAATAAAGGTAGGGGAGGGGCTTGTGTTGGGGTGCAGATAGCATGTATCCCCAGGAGCACAAATCCAGATTAAAATCAGTGCCAGGGGTGCATGGCTGGCTCAGTCAGTTAAGAGCGTCCAGCTCTTGATTTCAGCTCAGGTCATGATCCCAGAATGTGGGATCAAGCCCCATGTTGGGCTCTGCGCTGAGTGTGGAGCCTGCTTGGGATTCTCTCTCCCTCAGCCCTTCCTCCTCCTCCTTTCTTCTTCTTCTTCTTCTTCTTCTTCTTCTTCTTCTTCTTCTTCTTCTTCTTCCTCCTCCTCCTCCTCCTCCTCCTCCTCCTCCTCCTCCTCCTCCTCTACTTCCTCCTCCTCCTCCTCCTTCTTCTTCTTCTTCTTCTTCTTCTTCTTCCTCCTCCTCCTCCTCCTCCTCCTCCTCCTCCTCCTCTACTTCCTCCTCCTCTTCCTCCTTCTTCTTCTTCTTCTTCTTCTTCTTCTTCTTCTTCTTCTTCTTCTTCCTCCTCCTCCTCCTCCTCCTCCTCTTCTTCCTCCTCCTCCTCCTCCCCCTTCTTCTTCTTCTTCTTCTTCTTCTTCTTCTTCTTCTTCTTCTTCTTTTCTCTCTCTCTCTCTCTCAAGAAAAAAAAAAACAAGAAAAAACTCAAACAATACCACATTAATCAACCTCCAACCCCCACTGGGGCTTATTTTTCACCTTATAGCTTAAGTTTGAGGAGACCAGTGTGCCTCTCAATTCTTCTGGCTGCTCAGGGTCTGCAGAGGAGGTGGGAGTTTATTGAGTCCTTCTTGTAGAGCTAGCACTGTGTGTCCTCAGAAGCAAAATGAGGGCTGGCCACGACCTGTAATGTTGGAAAATAAGGAGGACAAGCAGTGTCCTGGTGAGGCTTTGTATTGTGGCCTTAGTGCATGTGAAGACATCTGTGATTTTGACCTATATTTTGGGTGTCTCTGAGGCAAGAGTGCCCTAGTTCCTTAGCGTAAAAGTTTTGGAACAGCTCCTAGGCAGTGGCCCAAGAGTTTGTAAAAAGTTGCAGATGGAACCATTTTCTGGCCAGAGCATCCAGTGCTAAAATGGCAGCCTAAATTTGGCCACTTTTGCTGACTGTTGGGTGAGTTGTTTCCTTTATCAGGGACATAAACATTCCACTGAGCTCCATGATGTAGTATGGTGGTCATACCACCCATAAAGTATACAAAGTCCATTGCTGTTCACTAGGTTAATGTGAAGGGGGCTCCCTACATAGCCAAGGGGACTGGGGGAGGGGTGACCTCCTCTGGTATGGTAGCATCTGGCAAGGGACTAAGGAAGGACAGAGGAGGCATCCTTCTGTAGTGGCATATGCCAGAGAGTCCAAGTTTGACTCTATCCTGTATTGAGTCCTCAGTAGCTATGCCTCCCAAGGCTCAGTGGTCTGCTGCGTAGGGAGGGTCACAGGCCAGGGTCTGTGAGAGCCTCCCTTTCCAGGAGAGCCCAGTATGTAGCCAGCAGTTGCTGCTCAGTTGGTGTAAAGTTAGGCAAGGAGGGTATTTTCTTGCACCCAAGGGCTTCTTGGGCAACATATATCCATTATAGGTGTGTGGTCCAGGACTCCAAGAAGCATAAGAGGAGGTTGCTAATGCTTTGTCAGTGAAGGAATTTTTGAGGGCACTGATAGCAATGCCTGTTGACTTTAATTTGGACAGATTCTAGAGCCTTTTGTTGGAGGTATCTGTTTAAAACAGCCTCCTTTGCAAGTGACAGCATAAATGGACTAAGTCAAATGTGCAGAGGAGGACTGTGTTGCCTCCAGAATTCAAAAAGGACTACAAGGTGTTGGGCTTCTATGAACAGTTTATTAACGGTGTGGGTGCTGAGAGTCAATGGCTGTTTTCTGATAGTGTCAAGGATGGAGTTGCCCTCGGTTTACCAAAATAATTTTTAGGAATTTGCCAAGGTGTCTGGCTTTGCCCCACATGTGGAGTAATGGCCCATCCTCTCTTTGTGAGCTTCTGAGTGTTTTGCCTTTAGTGAATGTGTCACATGAGTCTCCCTGGAGGAGGACATCATAATGTAACTTTAGACCTGTGCTCCTTGAGAAAGGTGCATGCAGTTAAGATGTTGCCTGCAAGACCGTGCGTGCCAGAGCTGGTTGAGGTACCCCGTGATAACCTGGAAAGTCTACTGTGTCCGTTCAGAGTTGAAGGTCACCTGCGCCTAAGAGGGTATGGAAATAGGCATTGAACAGAAAATATTAGCCCAATCTATAGTAGCAAAATCCTTACTGGTGCTGATCAGGGGGAGTCAGTAATTTCAGTTACATTGGATGTTGTGTATGGGGCCACAGTGGATGGAACCAGAGCATGAAGGATGCAGTCATTCACCCTGTGGCAGGTTCTTTCCAGGTTTAAGAGCAGGCCAAATTGGACTTTTAAAAGGAGAAGCAGTGGGGGTAATCACCAAGTAGGTCTTGTATGATAAATTTCAAACCTTGAAGACCGTGTGTTAGCTTACATTGGGCTGTGTTAACTATTTTATTTTTAGCTGGGTGGAGGGGGGTGTTCCATGGGGTCCCATCTTGGCAGTTTAATTTATAATTCAGACTAGGTGCAGGAGTGCCACAGAGCACTTGCCAGATACAGATTGCCCTGAGGTGCCTCCTGCTGGGCTATGGCCAGTTGGCAATAGTTCTTGCCTTGGTGATGGGAGGAGATGGCATTACCCGGGAGAGACAGTGGGACATGGAACAGGCTAATAATGCACAAGCTGGCCAGCAGTTAGTGGCTCCATCCCAGGCAGCACTGGCCATGTCAGGAGCTAGTCAGGCAGCAAAGAGCAGTTACAGTGCAAGCTGACCAGGCGTCTTCTATCAGAGCTGGGCAGTTCTGTTTGTGATGCCAGCTGCTGCAATCACCCTCTCCTTATTCTGTTGGTGAAGGAGGGGTTTCCACCCTAGCATATGGAGATGGCCAAACACATGACCCCAACACTAGACTGAGGAAATCACAGTTTATCGGTCACACAAACTCACACCCAGGGACACGCAGGGTTGCACTGGAAAGCAGAGTGAACCATGAGGGGTTGCAGGAGGCAGGCTTTATAGTAGCAATAGCATGAGTTGCCCCAGTTCTCACTGGAAGGTGTGATTGACTTGTTTGAATAATTCTGTGGGCCGGCAGGAACTAAAACCCCCTACTCAGGGATAAGTGGGAACTGTGCCTGGTCCCCTTGGTAAGGACCGTTGCTTGACTAGGGGACCTTGTCCACTGGAGAAGAGGGGGAGGGGAAGTTGCAGGTAGACCCTGTGAGGCCCTCCTGGTTTTACCACATGTCAAGGCAGCAGATCATAATAATTTTAGGGCCTTACACCACTCAACCTACAGAAGGCTGATTGGGTTTCTTCTTTTCTTTGTTTCTATGATTATATATATTTGTTTTTTCACTCATTAATGCAACACGTGTGTGTCAGCAGTGGGGGAGAGAGGACCAGCACTATGCTGAACCCTGTGGGGGATACAAGAGCCAGGCTCCACTCTCACAGCATCACAGTCAAGCAAGGAGGGCAGCAGATGCATTAGTCAGTGTTAGCAGAAAGAGCTATGAGGCAAGAAGGCCAGCTGTGTCTCAACCTTGGAGAGGGAGGTCCCAGAATGCCTGAGTGACATGAAGGAGCTGCTTGGAGAAAGTGCTTGAAGACAGCCAACGCTGGGTAGGCATGAGTGCTCTGGTTCTGTGTTTTCACCTGTGGGTGGGTTCTGCCAGCGACATCAGAAGCGGGAAGTAAAGAAGAAGCCCTCCATTATTGAGAATGTAATCAGCTTGATCTCTGAGACCTTAACAGGATGAGGAAGAATTCAGGCCTTTTAAGATTGGCATTTTGGCTCAGAACCAGCCCAGGCTCAAGATGACCATGAAAGGAATAGGAGGCCATTTAGAAGGTGTCCTTCTGGGAAGACACCCAGTTCCCACTGAAGAATCAGAAATGAAAGCCAGGAATGGTGATGTGCATTCCAACGCTCTCTGCCCACCCTCTGCAGGCCTTCCTAATTGTCCTCCAAAGACACACTCCCAAAGAATCAAGGGGGTTGGAATAGATGAGTAGGTCATGCCGCAGGCCTTGGGATCCTGATTCTTTGGTCTGGGCTTGGGCTTGGGCTACACATTTCAGGAGCTCCCAGGTCATTCTGATGGCAGAGTAGACTGAAAACCACTGATGCAGTCCCACCTCTCATGTTTAGAGTTTAGAGGCCTGTACAGGGGCAGGGCCTTGTTCATGGTCATCCGGGAAACCACCTAATGCTTGACCCAGATTCCATCTGCTGCTCAGTGCAGCCCCAGAATCTAGTTCAAAGTCTTTGAGCTTTTCTCCTGTGCTAGCTGTTTTTAAAATTACATTCCTGATCTTCTGGATTCTGACCCAGTAAACCATGTTGACGTATTTTGTTCTCAAGTTGCATGGGAAAGTAATCTTTCTCATGTAATGACATCTTTTATTTATTTTTGGTGACAGTTTATGTTTTGATGGTTATAAAAGCAAGTAATCACAATAGAATGTTAGAACATTATAAAATAAAGGTCATTTTAAATTCTGCTTCTCAACGGTAGTCACTCTTAGCATCTTGATGACTATCCTTCTGAACTTCACTACTTGCGTGTGTGTGTATTATGTGTGTGTGCATTTATCTTAATTTCTCATTTGGTTTTTTAAACAGAAATGAGAAATATTTTTTAATAATTAAGAACTTACTTAATCAGAAATCTCTTTCTATATGGAATTATGTAAATTATTGTCTGTTTCCATATCTTCTGTACTGATGAGAATGGTTCAAGGCCCACTGTGTATGATTATACATTGTATTAGGATGTTTGACCACATTCAAAACTAAATCGCAGGAGTTGTTGAAGTCAGAAGAAAGCAATCGCTTGTTGGGGGTCCCTCCAGCTGAGTTCTGTGGGAGCCGTGTGGTCAGTGTCCAGAGAAACCAGCCCAGCCCAGAGTTCTTCTGTCTGAAACCAATTAACTTCTCAACTCTTTTCTCTGAAATATGCCATTTGTGTCTGCCTCCTCCTGGTTCAGACTCTTGTTTGAACACAGGAACCCAAACCACAGATGCAGGCAGCATCAGACAGGAGAAGGGTGTGGAACAGAGAGCATGGAGGGTGGTGGAGGCAGTCTGCCCCCAGAGTTGGGAGCTGAGGGTCTTAGTCCTGCCTCTGATACTGACTTGGGGTGTGGTCTTGGGTAAACCCTCTCAGGGCCTTTGTTTTCTCATCTGCGAAACTGGTTTACTTCCTGCTGGATATCCTAGAGATATTTTGAGAGTTTGGTGATTGAACATGAAATCAGTGTGAAAGGGCAGTGAGAGGCACAGATGGGTACACAAGGGAATGAAGATCTTTCATTCATTTGTTCATTCCTTCATTTGCAGGTCGTTGGGTGCTGTGTATGGTTGGTTGATCCTCATTTCTTGCTCCCATTCCTTGGGTTTCCTTCAGAGCACTTATCACAGGTCATAATTACATTTCCATTTTTATGATTATCTGCCACACTGAAAAGCTCTAAGTATGTGCTGTTCAGCTAACAGATGTACCACAACACTTAGACCAAGAGTCTGGCAAACATAAGGCCCTCAGTACTAATCTGTGGAGTAAGTGAATGAATACTTTCCCCTGCTCTGAAAGATTGTGGCCATGAATCAACCAGACTCCACCTCAAGAGGAGTGCACTTTGGGATGGGAGGGTTGATGTATGTACATTTCATTGTGTCATTAGGCATATGTGGACTTCCCTCAGAGAGGTTCAAAAAAGAGCTTTGGTAATTCTGGGGAAGATGTTAGGCTCTGGCCAGGACACTGGAATGGCCTCAGAGATGAGAAGGCACCTCAGTTGGCCATGAGGTTTGGCAAGAGTTTGGCCTGAGCAGCGAATGGAACATGCAGAGGGAGTAGTGTGAACATAGGCACAGCCCATGTGAGGGTCCACAGGAAGCTCCTTTTAAGGCATGCGGTGTATGATCATGTACTAGGCAGAAAGAGGGCTCAAAAGGATGCTTTCCCCCCCAAATTGTGAGAGACATTGAGTGTCTGGCCACAAAATCTGAACTCTCTCAGGTAATGAGTTGACAGCTATTGAGGATATTTGGGCAAGCAGGTGACTTGAAGACATAATATAAGATGTTAAAGAGCAGGTATTACTTTTGGTGGACAAAAGGGTTAGGAGGTAGTTAAGGGCTATGGCGAAGGTGGTGTCCATGAGCTGGAGAGGAGGGGAAGACATGGGGACTGGTAGACTGGATGTGGGGTTGAGTTGGTCGGGGAATGGGCAGTCAGAATGCAGTTTGGGCTTCTGGCAGAACCATTTATTGAGGCAAGAGGCTTGGGGGAGGAGTTGGAAGGAACAAACTTGAAAGACTAATTGAGTTATACAGGGGTTACACAGAGCCTGAAAGCTCAGGGGAGGGGTCTGGACTAGAGAGAGGTTTGGAAATTGTTAGTTTCTCTGAGATGAGAAAAGTAAAGGGTGGAGATGAGGTTCCCCAGATGTCCCAATTATCTATTGCTATGCAACACACTGCATCCACATTTAGTGGCTTGTTTAAAGCTAGTCATTCAGTTTGATCATGAATCTACAGTTCGAATAGGGCTCTGTGAGAATGGATTCTGCTGTGTGCAGCATCTGCTGGGGTGGCTTGCTAAGCATTGTACCCAATCCAGGCTAGCTCACTCACATGACATGACAGTTGCTGCTGTCACCTGGATCCTCAGCTGGAACAGTCATATGTGGCCTTTCTGTGTGACTACTTGGGCTTTCTCATAGCATGGTATCTGGGTTTCAAGTATGAGGATCTCAAGAGATGGGAAGCGGAGACTGTTTCTCAAGAACCAGACTGACACAGTGTCTCTTCCACTGTGTTCTACTGGTCCAGCAGTCACAGGTTGAAGGGAGGAGACAGAAACTCCAACTCCCAATGGGAGAATGTCCAAGAAGTTTAGAGCTCGTTATGTCTGGCTCCAAGGAAGGGCTTAAAAATATCTATTGAATGAATGAGCAAATGAATTGTTTGAGGACAGATGTAGAGAGAGGAATATTTGGGGCATGAGGAAAATAGTTGTTGGAGAAGTTTGGCTGGAGTTGGGAGAGAGGTGGATAGGCCTGGGGAGGTCAGTAGGATCTAGATTGTGAACTCCAGGCTAAGGGGATGGGACCTGAGTGTGGGATAGACTATCCAACAGAGGGGAACCAGGAGGTTGCCCAAGAGGGCCCTGGTTTAGGAACAGGAGCAGAAGTTGAGGCTCATATCAGGAGCATGGTCCAGGAGAAGTCCCACAGGGTCAGTAGGTGAGTGTGCTTCTGACCTTCAGCCTTGGGCTTCTTCTGGCTGTGACCTTGATCCCTGTTCCAGCCAACCCTCATGCCTGACATTCCATCCCTGCTACCTGTGGAATGCCCAGTGCACACCCAACAATAGACTTGCTGGCAGTCAAAGGTGATATCCAAGCCTACTCTCTGGAAGGGGGCAGTAAGCTGGGTATCAGGGCTGGTCTAACCTTTGTAATGGATGAGAGTGGAGTCTCTTCAGAAGCATCTTTAAAAAAATTTTTTTTATGTTTATTTTATGTTTGAGAGAGAGACTGAGCATAGGTGGCAGAGGGGCAGAGAGAGAGGTAAACACTGAATCCAAAGTAGGCTCCAGGCTCCAAGCTGTCAGCACAGCCCAATGCAGGTCCCGAACTCAGACTGCGAAATCATGACCTAAGCCAAATTCAGACACCCAGGTGCCCCTATGTTTATTTTTGAGAGAGAGGCAGAGCATGAGCAGGGAAGGGGAAGAGAGAGAGGGAGTCACAGAATCAGAAGCAGGCTCCAGGCTCTGAGCTGTCAACACAGAGCCCAACGCCGGGCCTGAATTCACAGACCTGAACTCACAGACCTGATCATGACCTGATCAGATCATGACCTGAGCCAAAGTCAGACACTGAACTGACTGAGCCACCCAGGTGCCCCTGCAAGTGTGTTTGTCAGTTTTCTGGGCCCTTGAGAGTAAAGAGGGCTGCATTTCCTCTGTGAACATAGCTTCTTCATATGGTCAAGAGCCCTTGGATTCTGAAGTCAAGATGATCACAGGATGTGGCTTCTTTCTTGGGTACCTGCAGCCCTCTCAACCTTGAGGCATGAAACTCCTCAGGGGGCTGTAAGAGTGGGTCCTTTAGGCTGAGATTTCTCCAGGCCCTTGTCTGCCAAGAGTAGAAGCAACTGGGGAGCGTGTGCAGAGGCGGGCAGGATTCTTTATGGCCCTCACCAAGGTCAGGCCTCATGTGGTTCTGTCTCCCTGGGTCTAGCCCAAGCCAGTGTAGGCTGGAAGGCTGGATGCTATCAAGGTCACTGTGAGAGACTTAGCTGAGGGACGTCCTGGATGACAGAGCAGCTACTCTCTGAGGAGAACCTGATCTGTAGGGGGTGGAGAGACAGCAGGAATTTGCCAAGGCCCCACATGAGGCTCTGAGTCACACTGGCCTTTGTTCCTTGCTTGCTCTGGCCCTTGGCTGAGGGGCATTTGGGGATCCTGCCAGCGGCTCAGGGCACTGGCAGTGTTCCCTATGTGCACATCTTTGGAAGCATATCCTGGTGCAGGAGGAAGACAGAGGACACAAGTGGACGTCTTGCTCCTGTGAACGTGGTTGGCAGCCTGATCATGGTGGTCACCCAGCTGAACCTGCAGTTTTGCTTCTAGGACAAGAAGTTGCGAGGCTTCAGCTGTGAACTCACCCGGTCCCCCCATGGGGTCTTCCCTGAGACTGTCTTCTCTATCATGTGCCAGATCATGGTGCCCATTCTACTCTCAGGCTTGGGCATGTTGACAGCCGGCCTGGTGATGAACACTATCCAAGTGCGTACCAGGCATTTGGGGGCCTGGGGAGAGGGGGGTGGGAAACCAGGCTCCCTAGGCATCACAGATATGATAGGCCAGGGGACACCAGAGGCCCTGAGTCGGGGTGCAGCCCAGGATTCCCGGGCTCAGTGGTGCCAGCAGGAGGATCCTCCAGGGGGCCTTGTGTCTGAAATTCCAAGAAGCTTCTGACGACCCTCTCCAAGGTCAGCCCACACTAACCACGTTAGCTCAAACCATTTTCCTTCCAGATTCATCAGGCAGGGCCTGGAGGGGTTCAAATCCTCTGCCATTCACTTACTACTTGAGGGAATTCATTAGCTTCTCCCGTATCAGTTTCCCCATCTACAGATGGGGCTAATGAATGCACCAACCTCACTGGGTTGTGAGGGTGAGACACCCAGTGTGCTTCGTGTTGTGACTCCAAGGGTGATGGGCACTGTTCCCTCCAGTCCCCAGAATCTTTGTGGGGCTCTTCAGTGAGGGGACAAGGTCCAGATCCTGGGCTGGGGTCCAGACGAGTGTGGGGATGTGGTGGTCTCTGTTGATTAGAAGCATTGTGGGGAGGCCCTTAAATGAGCACACACTCTGGCATTCACTTCTCCTGGTCTCTTTATGCCCTGGGGTTGGTTCACGTAATGCTGTTTGAATCATTGAGGGTTTGCTCTGTCTACCTAAACATTTTTATAGAGTTAGTGTGTGATAGAAAAATTAGCAAATATGCACAAGTGAAGAAGGAAGGGTGCCCATAATGTCTATCCACATCGTGGTGTGTGTCTATCAAGAATGTGTAAACATAAATATATGGGATCTTGCTATGTAATGTGCTTTTATTATATTTTTTTTAAAAGAGTGTGTGCATGTGTGTACGTGAGTGAGGGAGGGAGGGGCAGAGAGAGGGAGAGAGAATCCTAAGCAGGCTCTTTGCTGTGAGCACAGTGCCAAATGTGTGGCTCGATCCCATGACTCTGGATCATGACCTGAGCCAAAATCAAGAGTCAGATGCTCAACCGACTGAGCCACCCAGATGCCCCTGTAAGGTGCTTTTTAATCAGTGAAATTAAATTTAAATTTAGTTTTGCAGCCCATGGGGACATTGCATCTAGTGCAGTGCCTTCCTCAGTTCCACAAAGCATCTCCTTCCTGATGACAGTTCAGCATTCTTTGTGCATCTGTGTGTGAGTTGAAGAAGGGTTATCAACACCCACCCTGTCCCCTGGTCTCTGGATGAGGCTCTTGATGACTCTGCCTTCAGACTTAAGTGGATGGGACACTCACCCCTCCTGGGGCTAGGGCAGCCCTTTGTGTACTGGCCAACTTGCTGTTAGAAAGCATTCATTTGGGCTTGCAACCTAGATCCCCGTCTCTCTCACCTCAGAGCTTCACCCCTTGGGCTGCTCTAATAGTCTCTCACCCCCTTCCTAAGACCCTTCTCCAGAGAAAGACTCTGCCCTGTGTCTCTGTTTTGACCTTCCATGGCCACTTCATGGAACATGGTTTTGAGCCCCTACACCACAGTGCATGTCCTTCAGTTGCTGCAGCCTGAGAGGTTATATATCAGTCAGTTGGGGGATCTCAGCAGAGTCTGGAAGATTGGATGGGATGTCAGGGGAAGAAGGGCTCGGGATTGTACCCGACCATCAGCAGGGGTGACACAGGAGGCCAGTCCAGGAGGAAGTCCAACTGGAGGGCCGTTTCCTGACCTCTGTGTTAAGTCTCCATCTGGGAGTCTAGCATGAAGAAAAGGGGATGTCTTGGGAAGCAGGCCCAGACCATACTTGGGCAACTTTGCAAATCCAGGCCTTGAGCCATCCAGCTTTGGGAGGCCCAGCATTTGGGAGGAACAGAAAACAGCCCTGGAAGACACAGCTCATTCTTTCTCTCCAGTTTGCAAATGTGCAGTGACTCCCAGGTCAAGGGCACTCAGGTTTTCGTGGCTCCTGCACGTGCACCACCACCTCCCTGGTCACCCCCACTCAGTGGTGCAGGATGTGGCCTTGTCAACACTGTTCCAGGGGGAAATTCCATAACATAGGAGGGTGGCCTGGCTCCCACTATACCCAGGCTGCCACATTCTGGGGCCTCATAGCCCCATGAGCCTGCAGCAGGGATAACCTCCTGGCAGGGGCACCTCGTGGCTGTCTCTGGCATAGTGGGCTGGCCCCAAGAGTACTGGTTAGGTGATAATTTTACCTACTGTAGATTTGGGGTCAGGAGTCTCTCTGTTAATGGGGTTTGGGGTCAGTCTATAGTTGGGTCCAGGGATTGGGGCCCAGTAAGGGGCCAGAGAGTATCAGTTCAGTTTTTTTTTTTCAAAAAATTATTTGTCAGATACACAAGTAAGGTATATATAAATGTTTCTCTCCCTTTCTCTTTTTTTAATGTTTATTTTTGAGTGTGGCGGTGGGGGTGCAGGCACAGAGAGAGAAGGCGAAAGAGGACCCCAAGCAGGCTCCAAGCTGGTATCAGTGAGCCCAATGCAGGGCTTGAAGTCGCCAAAGTTGGATGCTGAACCAACCGAGCCACCCAGGAGCCCATGTTTCTCTTTTTTATAAAATAAGTATTTCAGCCCTCAATCTCATCCCTGGAGGAAGCTTCTATTATCATGTCATGTGTATCCTTTCAGGCCTTCTTGGGGGTTTATGTAGACCCGTGGGCACCAGAGACAGTGACAGCAGTTGTAATTGTTAGAGTGTATGTAGTCTTTCTTCACTGAATCAGAGATGAATCAGACAGGGTGTCTGCTTTTGAGCAGCTGGTAGCTGAGCACAGAGTAGGATAGATGAATTCATTCATTCATCTGGTTCCTCGTTTATTCATTCAGCATATCTTGTTGAATTCTGTGTTAGCTGCTCTCAGGCCCCAGGAGTGCAATGGTGAGCAGAAACAGACCTGTCTCTGCCTCCCTGGCTTTTGTAGCTTAGGGGGTGAGGCAGGTGCTTCATCCCACGAGCCAGTGTTAAGGGAGTGGAGCAGTGAGCAGACATTTGCCTGTGAAGAAAGAGGGAACAGTTCATTTTTCCCAGAGGAGTCAAAGAATCTGCAGTTAGTAGGACAGTCGGAGTTGGACCTTACAGGATAATATAATAGTTTCTGGGATGATGTGAGAGAGAGCAGACAGTCCAAGCAAAGGGATCCGTGTGTGCAGAGATACAGACAAATGAGTGGGCATTTGCAAGGAGTGAGGAACAGCAATTGGCCATGGTCATGGGGTGGGGTGCCGGACAGCCCGTGAGAAGGGCTGTCTGCTCTGCTCAAGTTGTATGCTGAGTGCAGAGGGGTTGTTGATTTTTGTCCTCGTTATTTTAAAATACATGTGTATTTTATTGAAGTATATCATGGATGTGTTGAAAATTGTACGTGTTATGTGTACAGTTTGAATGACCATCTCAGGATAAATGCACCTGTGTAATCCCCATCCAGGTCAAGAGCATTTTCAGCCCCGAGTAGGCTCCTCCACCCTCTGCCCCACCTAAACCAGTCTTCTGCCTTCTAATACTGGGCATTAGTTTTGGATGTTTTTGAAGCATGATACTACCATAGACATTCCTGTCTATTTCTTGTATGTTTTGAGGGGACAGATCTATTGGGTGTATGCCCAGGATCAGAACTGGCCAAGGGGCTGAGTGACAGGGTCATAACTGTAACAGAACTGAACTGTGGCAGCAGGGTGAAGGCCACAGGGAAGAGCTGGGAAGCTGTGGCTGTATCAGAGCCCTGCGAGTGCAAGAACCATTACTAACTCTGACTGATTTTGATCTCCCCAGTGCCCCTCATAAGATTTATTTGAAGCATTGCCAGAGAGGGCAGTGGTGGTGGAAATTAAGACAGTTGCCATGACTTGGATGCCAGGCTGTCAGGGAACACAAGGGGTTACTTAAGTCCCTACTGGAAGAGCAAGAATGCCTGGAGCCACAGTGGGCAGGGCAAAGGGTCTGGGCAAGGAAGGTCAAGTCTGGAATCCTGATTTTGAAGGGCCCATGGGATGTCAGGATTCAGTCAGCAGTTGGGTAGGCAGGTGTGGTGCTCAGAAGACAGATCTGAGCCAGAGATGTCGAGCATCACCAGCACAGAGCACAATGTCTTAGTCAGAAAACCCTAACTCCAAGTGACTAGAGTCATTTAGGATTCCTATAAAGAAGGCTACAGATCAGACTGCTCTAGTACTTGTTAGTTCCCTGGATTAACAGTGTCAGCGAGGATCCAGGGTCCTACTGCTTTTCTGCTTTAGTCTTCCCTGTTAGTTGACTTTGTCCCATAATAGACCCCTGGTGGTTGTATGGTGCCTGATGTGTCTAGATGTGACTTCTCAAGTCTCTGTGGCCATCATTGTGTCCCAGTCCACACCCACATGACTGATGCAAAGGCTCTCCTCCTGCCCTTCACCCCCTTAGGGCCGCTTGTTAATGTAGGGAGGATGGAGATGGCTGTGGGTGAGGTCATGTAGGGTGTGCAGTAGAAGGTGACTCAAGCCTTGGCAGGGAGAGGAAATGGCAGGGAAGGAGAACGAAGATGAAGCATGAAGGACTCAGGATTAATAGGTTAGGAGATCTATAGCCTTTGGTCTCCTGACCTCTGGGAGCCACTGTTGGCAGAAAGCAGACTTGGAATGGATGGGTCAGGAACCATGAGTGCCACAGAGCAGTAAGTGGTTTGATGCCAGCCTAACCTTACCCTTGGCTTGGCGCTGTCTGTTCTGTAACAGGGAGTTTCTCAACTGTGGAGTTAGAGGACAGGCCTCTTGAAAACGATGGACTGTTTTCTTGAGCATCAGTTCCATAAAGCTATTACGTAACCCAAGGACGGTCCAGAGTTGAAAAGCCTGTGTCCATTTGGAAGAATCAAGAATTATTGTTAGACCTTGGTAAAATTTCTAGCTTTGCAGCCTGCCTATCTGGAGAAAGGAAATAAAATTCTTTAAATTAAATAATACTAAGAAAAAGAGGTCAGGAGCAGGAAGAGGAGCCCTCAATGGAGGTCAACATGGAATAAGCAGAGGTCAGTTTCGGACTGGGGGAATGTGGTTGTGAGTTCACAGGTGTGACATGGAGTGAGAGGTGTGCCTGTCACATAATTGGAGCTTAACACCAGCTGGGACTGGGGGTAGGGGAGGTCCATAGCTCAGAGAGCCAAGGAGTGAGGAATGGAGGTTAGAAGAGCCCAAGGAAAGGGCATTGCTATGGGGTGGGGAGGGACAGCAGCTAGCATAGCATCTGAGAGGGTGAGAACAAGACTCACTAAGTTCAGTGGTGCTGAGGAAGACAAGGGCAAGCTTCTGTGATGGGATGCAGAGAGAGGGGATTTATTTTTACACTTGAGTTGGTGGGGACTTGGTCTTGTGTGTCAGCGAAAATGAAGGTGCTTGGGAGCAGGCTGAGGTGGGAGGCCAGAGGAGGCTTGGGGTAGAGGATGCCGGCCTCAGAGGAGGCTGGAGCCCAGGGAGGGGTGCCTGTGCCAGGAACTGGGCTAGGGACTTCCGTTCCATGCATGCTGTGGCACACTGGTGAGATAGCTGCACAGGGGCCAAATGCTTCTGGAAGCCTGGGAGCCACTGGAGGCCGCTGACAGACAGTGGGAGCACCTTCTTGCCTGGTGACATGGTTTTCTTCTGAACTTTCAGAGAAGGGTAGACTCATAGCTCCATCAGAGCTGGGATTGGATTCTGAATTTCCCAGCTTTGCCAATGAGGTAAAAAGAAAGAGGGAACCGGCAGCCATGAGTGCTCTTCCTCTCTCTGAGGACATGAAGGACGCCTGACCCTTTCACTCCAGACCCTGTAAGATGTTTTGTTGGGCTGCTTTAGAGGACTCTTCTGGGCTCTACCCCCATTCTCCTCCCCTCCCACCATATCTTCAGTCTCAGGCAACAGGGCCCAGACCCCAGGGCTCCTATCTCCTAGCTGACACAGTAGGAGTGTTGTTTTAGGTCTAGAATTCTAAAACCCGGAGGAGCTCTTAGCGTAGGGATCACAGAAATCTATAGGGGACTGAGAGGTAAATTAAGTCAGTAGAATCAGATGAGGTATTGAAAATTGATGGGGGTAGGTTGGGGATAAGCAATCTAATTGCATATAAATTGGTGGGAATAATTTTCACCTCACAAAGAAGTTATTTTTGAGAGAGAGAGAGAGAACACAAGTGGGGCAGGGGCAGAGAGAGAGGGAGACACAGAATCCAAAGCAGGGTCCAGGCTCTGAGCTGTCAGCACAGAGCCCGACGTGGGGCTCAAACTCACAAACTGTGAGATCATGACCTGAGCCGAAGTCAGACGCTCAGCTAACTGAAAGACCCAGGTGCCCCCCTTTCATACTTTTTTTAATCTTTTACCTTTGATAGAGACCTGGATAGAGCTACATTCTGTCTGTTTTGACAAATCCAGTGTCCCCACATGATACTCTGGGTCACCGGGAAATCTGTGTCACTCCTTTGTCCCAGATGTTCTCACCAGCTCTCCCATTCATGAGAAATCTCCCAGCTTTGAAACTGGTGACTTGTTCCTGTTGCTACAGACACATGGGCCACCCTGGGTATGTCGTGTTTGCAGGCTGGATCCCTCCATTCAGGCTCGGACACAGTCTGGCCTCCAGTTTTCCTAGCTGCTGAAGTTGCCACAACTTCTCTCAAGAAATTTCGAAGATGTGCCAATATGTGTGTTTGGATTGATCTTACTCTTTCCCCACCAGCACTGGCCTGTGTTTATGGAGGTTAAAGACCTATTGACGTTGGTGCCACCCCTGGTGGGCCTGAAGGGGAACCTGGAAATGACGCTGGCATCACGACTCTCCACTGCTGTAAGTAGATAGTTGAGCATCTGGGCCACCTGCCTCCCAGGGACGGACACATGGGCACCTCCCAGTTTCTCCTCATAGCCTTGTTAGACAGGTGGGTTTGCCTCTCCGAAAAGACAGGTGTCAAGAGGTTTTGTTCTGTCATGATGCTCCACCTAGTCGCTCCTCATAGCCTGCTATCTGTTGTTCCACAGCGCAACTGGACTTCTGGTGAGGGCCAGGCTCAGCCCCGTGTGCCCTTGGTTTCTCCTATAACTTGCTGTGTCCCAGAGCCTGGCTCCACACATTCACACAGAAGCTATAATGAGCAATGCAGCCTTACTGAAGGGTTTTAGAGATGAAACAGGATTTTCGTCACCACATCATCCATCTCTGTTAGAGGATTTTCTTTTCTATGATGGCTCTGAAATGCCCCGTCAGCAGAGGGGTCTTCTCAGGACTCCCTAACTCACTCTGTCCCTCGGGCTGTCACTCATTCTACCCCTCCTAGCTATCCTGGGAATTGCAGTTCTTTTCCTTCTATTATGCAGAATGCTCTTTCCCCTTCTGTGAAACCCATTTCACGTTCAGGATGTGAACAAGGCTGATGGCAAGAGTAGGTATGTTGTAGTCAGGAAACTGAAAGAAGAGTGATGTAATTGGAATAGTGAGGGAAAGAGGTGGGGCCTGCCTGGAGAGTGGGTGAGGGGTGGCTAGCCGGACAGTGGCCCCCAAAGAGCCACATCCTAATCCGTGGGACCTGTGCATAGTTTCTTATGTGGACAGGGTCTTTGCTGGTGGGATGAAGTGAAGGACCTTGACACGGGAGATGATCCTGGATTATCCACATGGGCCCAGTGTCATCACAAGGCTCTCTAGGAAGGGGGGCACAGGGACGTTTCAGAAGCAAAGGCCATGTGAGGGAAGTCAAGTCAGAGAAGATGCTATGCCACTGGGTTTGAAGTTGGAGGAATAGCCAGGAAATGTGGCTTTACCTGCTGGAGAAGATGAAGAAACAGATCCCTCCCTCGAGCTTTCTGAGGGAGTAAGGCCATGTGGACACCTTGATTTTTGCCCCATAAGATGCATTTCAGACTCCTGGCCTCCAGAAGGTAGGAAGTACAGAAGTGTATTTCTGTGTACAAACTAGAAATAATCATTTACAAAATACAGTTGGAAAAGAGGTATCTTTCAAACCATTGATTTTATTTTTTAATTTTATTTATTTATTTATTTACAATAGAATGTGCTTTTAATAACACTAGAAACCAGAGGAAATAAACAAGGCTGCATGGATGATCTCATTTGCACATTTCACAAAGCAATCATGTACAATAATGAATACCCTAATTACTCAAGAACGTCCATATTAATACAGAAAAAGAATTACCAGAGGTTACATAATATTTGTTTTCAAAACAGACAAGATGGCTTTCACTGGACTTCACTGTACCCAGAGAGATACCCAAGGTTCATGTTAGAATTTCAACACAAAGAAAAATTTGCAGGAAAAAAAAAAGATACACAGACTCAGGAAAAAGAAACATCTTTTGAAAAGTTACTCTAGGTTGTAATAAGATTTTAAGAGTGATTTCAGCTGGAGTTGCCTCTTTAGTGAACAAACAGGGGCTCTGAGGCTCACTGTGTGATGGCACAGGAGGAAGAAAGCGGGACACAGTAACAGAGATGAGAACCCAAGCACTCTGGCACCAACAAGTGCTATTACATATGCAGAAGGCACTGCTTAGAGGAACTAGGGTTTCCAAAACCAGACATATTTTGGAGTGGCTAGCAGCGAAGATGGTTGGACAGGTGGCTGTTTAACGAATTTTGAAGACAATAGAATTCACAGTGGGAAGCTTACAATAGAGCTGGCCTTCTATAGGAAATCTTTCAGGAACCCTTGTGTTCTTGTTAAACATATAGGAAAGACCAAGCCAACAGATCTGCAATTCACATGCAAGACAAAGCAAGTGTGATCTGGGCTAAATACACAGAAAGGAATCAGAGCCTTCTCAAGAAGGCAAGAGGAACATTTTTGTGCACCTGCTTCTTTTACTGTACTGACTTAGGGCATTCCACAAGAGTTGAAAATAGTGATGGATGCAAAGCCAATTAACCTGGTCTGTCAGTTATAGGTAACTGCATAATATTAAAACATAATGATGAAGAATTATAGTTGAGGTTGCTAAAGGCTAAGGAAATTCTCCAATTCTTAACTTACAATAAGAGCATTTACAGTAAATTCAAACATACAACTTACAGCTGGTTTGTTGGCTTTCCAATTCATTGCCCCAGTTTGTAAACAAGCTCTAATCACTTTGGTAGCCATCTGCACTCAGGGACACAAAGCATTCTGCAAATCACTAAAGTCCTATTTAAAATTTTCCTCCTTCCACCTAAATTTCCAGTGTGCTAAGTAATCTGCAGGACAGAAGGCAGAGAGGAATGAAGTGTGAGTCTGAACATAATCCTGCAAGGCAGAGCTACCGTGAGTCTGAACGTAATCCTGCAAGGCAGAGCTACCAAGCCAGCCTCCACCTAGACCAAAATAAGAGCACAGAAATATGAGGGAAAACATTTCCTGAAGCTCAATTCCAAAAGGTTAAGTTGCTCAAAACTCCCAGTTTGAGAGAGGAGCATGGTTTTAGCCTCAGGTCTCCCTTTCTGATCTATAAACATCAGAAGGCCCCTCAGGAGTCACTGAAACAACATAGCATAGAAGCATCTATCAGAAGACTTAATGCTTTGCGGTGCACTTAGTTCACAGGATAATAGGAGCAGATGGAATTTCTTTAAAATACATACATAAAAGCTTACTAAGTTCTCCTAAAGATTAAACACAAAATGTCCATAACTAACCATCACTCTCCTGCCAGAATAGAGCCAGAAATGTTGAGTATGCAAGTACTAATTACAAGGATTTTAAGATTAGTCAGAAACAGTACCAGGTAACATCCCAAAGTGTACAAGCCAGTTAAACACATATAAAATTGGTACTAATCCAGTTAGATATACAAAATGAAAATTATGGATGTTGCCTCAAATATCTGGGATTCCACAAATTTACAATCAGCCTATGTAACAAAGTAGACTGTAGTTTTAAGAAAACGTTACCGTTCAATATCTATTTCAAAAATGATCTCAAGTCCCAATGATGTCAAAAGTCATTTATCTGGAAATTAGAATCATTTAAATGTTGGTACAAATTTGCAAATAACAAACCAGAAAATTAGAAAAGACCTGTATAAGGCTGGCCTTTAATCTATGTTTTTCCCAAATGTGTTTGACAAATCCATTAATTCAGCAGAATGATAATGGGCTATTGGTTCTCATGTAAATTGGGTGGCCTTGTGAACAGGCCCAAAGCTGTTCCATGGAGGCACAGGATGGAGAGCTTGGTTCTCTGTGGTTCATCTGGTCAGCAGAACACAGGTGGTACAAACAAAAGTTTAACTTATCAAAGACATGAGACCATCACAGTATTACAAAACTTTCCTTTGACCTAATGGATATTTAAAACAACAATGACAACAACAACAACAAAACACACATAGTTCTGTAGCTACTGCTTATGTAGAAAACTTGAAAGCACACCAGTATCTGCATGTCTTTTCTGCAGTTATATGGTGTAATGAGTTTGGCACTTCATTGTAATGAAATTTCCAATGACACAGTCCTTACCTACAGTGGCACATAACCTGCAAACATCAGGCAAACATCCTGTACAGGAAAAGTGTCTTCGCTGCCAAGTCTGACAAAAGGAAAAAAAAAAATTGCTTCCCCCCCCTTTTTTTTTTAATCAAGAAAAGGAAAATGAGGGGTGAAGGACATCTTTGGACTGCTTCTCTCCATTCCTGTTGTCAGACAATCTGAAGTCCTTTAAACTGTAGCCTGTTCACTAACTCACTGTTAGCCTGATACCCAGCTATGTGTCATCGTCTTAACGCTGTGTGGGAAGCTTTGGTTGGGCAACACATTGTCAGCGTCAAAATCTAACATATCACCGTCCATGAGGTTGTTCCAAATGATGGACTCCATGTGAATCAACATGCCATCCAAGTCACTTGGGAGCCTACCCTGGTTGAGAAGGCCCATCCTGCCATGGTCATTGCAGCTGCTCACTGAGGAGTAGGCCCCCAGGGCTTTCATCTGCGTGGTGTGCGATAGCAGCACTTGTAAAGCTGTCTTCACTGGCGGCGGTTCATTCCTGAGGTGTGGAGCATGGTGCTGACCGCATGGGGCAAGGCACCCCCATTAACTGCAGATGTTGGCTGGGTATGTCCAGGGTGGGTGTGGGAGCTGGGGTTCATCATTTTGTTATGAGATGCCTGACTACCATAGGTTGACATGACCAAATTAGGGCCCATTAACATATTCTGACCAAGGACCTGGCTGTTGGGTTGGGTGATCCCAGGATCAACTACTGTCATAATGTCCTGATGGGGAGGAGAGTAAGTAAGCAACTCCTTCAAGAGTCCCGGTGCACAGTTACAATGATTCATACCTCCATAGCTCAATTTGTTGTCCTGAAGTGTTTACATAGGCATGTGGGGAAAAGGACTCCTGCTGGACTGGCCGTGTGTATATTTTTGGGAGTTGGGGCTGGGTGAATTCAGACTGGTGTTTGGTAGTACATATGAGTAGCATGGTGTCTGCTGCATCATGGTCCCAGGTGAAGACTGAGTTGAAACAGTTAATGGCATTGGTGATGAGACAAGGTTGAGATTATCCAAAAGGTTTTCCATATTTTCAGGATTACTTATCTCAGACAGACTGGGTAGAGCAGAAGCCATCTTTGCAGCAGATAGTGGGTACACCATAGAATGCACATCCCCATCTCTAAGATCATCCTGTTCTGTCATAATGGGATAAAGTCTCCCACTAATAGTACTAGCATTTGAGCTAGTTGGAGGGTGAAATGCATGCCAGTTATCAAAGCCATCACTGCTGTGAGAGCCAGGGCTGTCCCAGGCACTCTCCTGACCAGACTGTAGAGACACTTTTTCTCTTAACAGCTCAGCCCTGGCTCTTAGCAAATTTACTGTTGTCCAGAGACGCAGCTCTTCTCTAGGGGGATTTTCCACTCCTACCTCCCCCTGGATTGAGCATCCACCAAGAACTTTTTCCGGTTCCTTAATTCTGCACACGAATGGACTTGGTGTGTAGGGCCAGATTAAAGCAAATTGAATTCTTCCAGCCCGCCGAGCTGTTGCTGTCACTCTTACCCTTGAAGTATGGCACATACTTGACCATCTCCTCTTAGATCTGTGACAGCATGAGCTGCTTCCACCCTGAGCTCTTGATGGACTTGGTGATGAGGTGGGCATAGGA